>NC_142947.1:2072590-2157590 GCF_046866305.1 Octopus bimaculoides
GCACAAGGCCAGCAATTATGAGTGAGAGGAGAGATCGATTATATCGACTTCAGCGCTCAATTGCTACTTAATTTATCAACCCTACGAAAGAATAAAAAGCAAAGTCGACCTCGGTGGAATTTGAACTCAGAACGTAAAGACGGACGAAACGCCGGAGTGCTAACGATTGTTGCAGCTAAATGACATCGCCAGCCAATGATCGTCGCTAAATTCATTGTTCTGCTATATTCAGTGTTGATAAATCTATCGTCATGCTTTTTAACCGCAGAATAGATCGCTAAGCAGTATTTAGAAGTTCTTTTGTTTTTTGGGGTTTTTTTTTTATTAATTTGCAGAGAAGATTTAAAAGTATTTCATTTAGGATGAAAAACAAAATTCAAAGACAAATATTATTTCCAAGCTACGATCTGCAAAAATTTTTAGATAGAAATCTTGAAATCTTGAAAAAGAAATCTTGAAAAAGGAATAAACAAAAAACGATATAATAATCGAAACGGGAAGACAAAAAAATAACAAAAAAAACACGAACTCCACAATTTTTAATTTTGTTTTATAAATCTTAAAAATAAACAATGAAAAAATGAAGAACAAAAATATCAAACCGTATATCGCCTGGGCAGAAAAATTCCACATCACAAAAAGAAATATGAGTATGGCGCAGCGAGAATTCAACGCAACGTCCATGATTATCATAACTAAAAAAAAATCGGATTATTGAAGTGGCTTTGCTCATAATTTTAGAATGTTCCTGCCTTCGTTGGTTTAAAATAATATTATCTTCTTACTATACTTTTGTGATTCTATTTTTAAAAGTAACTTCGATTATTTTTTATGTATATATTGAGTAAATTTGAAACGAAATTTGAATATTTTCTTTTTCATTGCTAATGAAATGCCCCTTATATATTCTGAGAATGATAATAATAGAAAAAAAAAAGCTTTCAATGATGTTTATCAATCTATTTACACTGGAGATAAAAAGGATGACGATGAATCTAACAATGCATCTTTCATCACAATAAATTTAATGACGATCTGGTGGAAATTACCAAAAGATGGAATTACAGACAATGTATTTACTGCTATGTAATTTTCTACAATATAATTACTGGTGAAGAACTTACAGTGATGAATTTACTGGACACTACCGGAAATAACAGAAAGACGTAATTAAGTGTGACGTCAAACTCTTTGTCCTTCTTACTTCTCCTTTCTTTCTTTCAATCTCTTACTTACCTTTTTGTTCCATCTCTCTCTCAAATTTTTACACTTATCTCTATTTTACTATTTGTGCTCCATTGTCTCTTACCATATATATATATATATATATATATATATATATATATATATATATATATATATATATATATATATAAGAGTGTATAAAATATTTTTATGCACAGAGGAGACTATTGACAGGACTCCTTACATGCTAAAAAAACCAGTTAAAACCCAAACCACGAGAAAGAGAATTGACGAGGCACGCCATTATAACACTTGAACGAACAAAAAAATGAATTAGTTAATCCTGAACTCGAGTTTCGCTATTAATTGTCAAATAAACTAATTTGTAATCTTAATAGTAATGGTTTCAAATTTTGGCACAAAGTCAGCAATTTCGAGTGAGGGTTTAGTCCAATATATCGACCCCAGTTTTCAATTGGTACTTATTTTGTCGACCCCGGAAGGATGAAATGCAAAGCCGTCCTCGGTAAAATTTGAACTCAGAACATAAAGACGGACAAAATGTTGCCAAGTATCTTGTCCGGCGCGCAAACGATTCTTCCAGCTCGCAGTTTGATATATCTTTAGTAAATATAAGGTTGATTCCTATCGACTATTCACCAACGGCTAACAAAAGTTGGCTTTCCTCCATTGGAAGCTCATCCTAAATGCGTGTGTGTGTGTGTGTGTGTGTGTGTGTGTGTGCATGTGTGTGTCTGTGTCATTGTGTTTGTCGCCCCACCACCGCTTCACAACCGGTGCCGGTTTGTTTGTGTCACCATAATTTAGCGGTTCGACAAAATAGGGCGATAGATATTCCAGTATGGGATCCTTTTAATATATACATATATATATATATATATATATATATATATATATATATATATATATATATATATATATATATATATATATATATATATATATATATATATATACACACGCATATTTGATTTGTAACATCGATACGCAACCGGTTGATAATGTTTGGCTTTCATCCAGGATGGAATATCTTTGATAAATACAAGTTTGATTAGTATCAACGATACGCTACCTGCGAACAATACTTGGCTGTCTTCCAGCGTGAGATATCCTTCTTAGCATGTTTCCCCTTCAAAATTTTCAACATTCTTCAATTAATTTGTTTATCCAGTGTGGTGATATATTGCCTCGCCGGACAGAACAAGAATAGCATACTCATAAATGACTATATATATATATATATATATATATATATATATATATATATATATATATATATATATATACAGGGTGCAGTGACGATATTGTCGTGTAAATTATGCAAAGATGAAAATAACATTGACATCTCATTTTAACAGACATATTTTATCAAAATTACGTAAAAAAAATATCTTGAAGTAAATTTATTCAATAAAATCGCCATTGGTTTCAACCACAGCCTCCAGACGACTTCGGAATCTCTTGCAACTCTTCTGGACGGTCTCCTTGTTTAAGTTGGTGAATGCTGCCATAATCCTTGCTTTCAGTTTATCTTTGGAGTTACAAGGAGTTCTGTTAGTCTCTCACTGAACTACGCCCCACACACAATAATCAAGGGGGTTGCAGTCTGAGGAGTTAGGTGTCCAGATGTTTGGGATGATGTGGTCAAAGAAATTGTCTGACAGCCATGACTGGGTTCTCCTGCTTGTGTGGCATGGTGGAGAGTCCAGTTGCCAGACATAGGGTCTTCCAGCAGCCACCCTCTTGACCCTGGGCAGCACTACTTCCTCCAGGCACTTGATGTAGGCCTCCGTGTTGAGTCTGAGGCTGTGTGAGAAGAGGAATGGAGGCATAACGTCGCCATCACTAGTAATCACTCCAAACACCATGATGTTGATGGGATGTTTGATTTTTATCACTCTGTGAGTGTGTGTGTTTGTGTGCGTGCGCGCGCATTCAATTAATTCTGTTAGGGAAATATTAAAACAAAACTTTTATTTATGTAATACTACTACTTATACAAAAGCACTCAAATTCTCGCAACTGTATGTATATATACATATATATACATATATATACATATATATGTGTGTGTGTGTGAGTACGTATTTTGTAGGTAGGTAGGTAAGTATGGATACTGAGAGAAAGAGAGAGAGAGAGAAGGGGATAGATAGACAGACAGAGTGATAGATAGATATGAAACACGCACAGACACACAGACACACATATATATACATATATATGTATGTATGTATGTATGTACGTATGCATGTATGTACGTATGTATGTACGTATGTATTTATGTATCAGCATATTTGTGCGTATGTACGTGCTGTATGTGTGCGCACATGTGCGTATGCGTGTGTGTGTATTGCTTTACCAAACTTCATTACTGCTTCCAGCCAGTGATGGGCCGCGACCATCGAGTGGCACTTCCATTCAAAATAATTGGTTACAACCGCAAGGGATTAGCAATTATATTAATATATACATACATACGTACATACACACATACATATATATATATATATATATATATATATATATATATATATATATATATATATACTCATATTATATTGATATATTCGTTTCAATTATATACCAAGCTTATCTTTTGACTAATTAAACTGTTTCTCCACCAGCAGCAATCATAAATATTATTTTTGTCGAAAATATTTGTTTTTCCATTCACTGAAATACCCATTATTCTTTTAATCATCAATTCAAATGTTTGTTTATTTACCTTTTCTTCTTCCTCTGTCTTTCTACACATACACCCACACACACACGCATGCACATTATGTATATGTATGTATAGATATACATACATATATATATCTATATATATATATATATATATATATAAGCACAAATGTACGGACTTTTAAAATGGCTTCACTTTCGGTTTTGATATTTCTATCTTTATTCCGCAATTTCTTTCGCATTCTTTTCGTCCACTTCTTCTGATTTCTTATAATCTATCACCACTACCGCCCCCCCTTACTGTTGTTGTATTAACTCCGCTTAACTGCGTAACATATTTGTTCTTCGATTAAGTCCAGCACGCGAAGATCAACACCAATCCTACAGACAGGTTTCCACACAGTTTCCATCTACCAAATTCTTCCCAAAAGTTACGGGTCAACATGCAGATATGATTAAAAAGAAGCACGTACTCAAGATGCCGCGCAGTCGTATCGAACTCAAAGTTGAAAGGTTGCAAAGCAAATGCTTTATCGATGCAGCCATCTTTGTGCAGCTGTTTTCTAAAAAAGGTCTTTTAATTATTGCTAATTTACAGAACTTAACAACTTTCTCAGTTTAACTAATATATTATTAACATAACACTTCAAATGACTGTCCACACGTTAGTAAGATAAACACGGTTTTTTGTTTCACCTATATCATGTGATGTGTGCGTCTGTGCGTGTGAGAAAGAGAGAGAGTGTGTGATAAAAATATTTGGAGTATCTTCTAGAAGAACCGTTTATACAAGTTCAATGAGTTACTAAAGCCATAGAGTGCAGAATGGTGTTAAACAATTTCTTTTACTCCACTTTCTCCGATTCTTATTCTATAATAGGTGATGTTTCGACGTAAACTTTTCTCTTCGCTGTAAAAATCGAAAATTAGTGTACCTTAGGCATTCTTTGTACTTCGATCTGTCGGTTTACATAAATATCGCTTGTGTGTGTGTGTGCGTGTGTGTGTGTGTGTACGTGCGTGTTTGTATGTATGCATGTATATATATTCCGGTTAGGCACTGCAATGCTAATAACCTTTTTCACCCCAATTTCTGAAATACGCACACACACACACACACACACACACACACATACAGTCATTGACAATTATTTACATGTTATAAAAAATACAGTATTAAACCACACCAACATGACAATCATTCAGCTCGAACCACAAGATGAACCAAAATTATACAAAAATATTTGCCAAACTCAAAAGAAATTTACACTATCGAATGCAACCGAGCCGAAACTTCGAAGTCACTACCAGCCTTTTCTTTATAAAACACACACACACACACACACACACACACACACACACATATACATATACATACATACTCACACTTCTTCTTTTACCACATAATAATCTTTGGCCATACTACATTACTGTCATATTTCTGTCAATAATATTTTCTCAAAGAAGAATTAGACCGGTGCCAAGTCAAAGACAATGTCAGTTCCTGCTGTTACCAAAGAATATATTCTTTACTTCATCCATCAAAAACAGTAGCGTTGCTGCTTTGCTGCTGTTCTTCTTAGTATCATTATTATTATTATTATTATTATTCTTGCCGTTATTTCTGTTGTCGTTGTCTTTATTATTATTATTATTATTATTATTATTAGTATCCACAAACACATACTCTTTCATGTTCCCATGTTCCAAAACAAATATCGTTTTTTTTTCTTTTCTTCGCATTGATTGTTTTACAAATCTTCTCCTTCGCTTCCCCCTCTCCACCCACGGCCACCCCGTCCCACCATCTCCTTTCCCTTTTATTGTCATGCGTGGGAGTACATTTTTTAGGTGTGTGTGAGCGCGTATTTGTGTGAATCGATGTATTTTTGCGACAATGTAATCTTGCTCGTAAGTCTGTATGTGTGTGAGGCTGTGTGTATGTAGATTGACAGACAGACAGTTAAAGAACTCGGGAAAAAGTAGCATCGCCTGCGTGTTACATATATATATATATATATATATATATATATATATATATATATATATAGACACACATACATACATACATACATACATAAATATATTTATACTATATAGGTATATACAGATACATAAACACGCATTCACACACACGTGTTCATGCATGTATGTATCCATGTATAAATGCATGTGTGCGTATTCCAAAATTAGACATAACGTTGAAAGATCCATTAGAAGCAACAAAACTTAAATGCTGAGAACAAACTAAATCAAATATGGCTGCCGACTTCGTCGTTTATTTGAATTTTATATATTTTTTATTACTCTCTCACTCTTCACTCCTACATGTGCATTTCTGTGCCTGTGCACATGCTGTATATATGGCTGTGGGTGTGTGTGTAGGTGTGTGTGTGTACATATATACATATAGAACATATAAATATGTATAGGCATACATATACATATATATAAACATTCATTCATATATATATATATACATACATATATATATATATATATATATATATATATATATATATATATGCAGATATGTATATACATATGCATGCGTACATATACATATCCATGTATACATATATATATATGTATATTTATATATGCATATATATTTACATATACATATATATTTACATATACATATATATATGTGTGTGTGTGTGTGTGTGTGTGTGTGTGTGTGTGTGTGTGTGTGTGTGTGTGTGTGTGTGTGTGTGTGTGCATTATATACATATGCATAAGCACACATATGTATATGTATAAACATGCATTATATATACACATATGTACATGTGTACATATGTATGTATACCTAGATTTACACAACGTATGTATATGTGTGTGTGTGTGTTCATTAGTTGTTTTCTTTGCAAAGTGCGATAAAAATCTACAAGGTAGGAAAATATTCCATTTCCTCGTTAGATAAATAAAATTAAACGATGTAGGATATCACTTAATCTTTATAAATTTATTTAATTTGGTTTTCTTTTTCTTATTTTTCAGTTCAACACCAAAGTTTTTAATATCCAAAGATAGGTGGTTGGGTGTGGTGCTGTTCTGATTGTGGTTGAATCTCTTCAGTACGAAACAATTAAAGGAATGTTTACTACATCGCTTTCGTCACCAAACAAAATATTGTGGGGAGAGAAATAAAAATTGTTAGTGTTTATAGCAAATTTTCTTTTGTTGTAATATTTGCACTGCGTGGGTTGGGGTGTGGAGTGGGTAGAGGGCGCGTGGGGTCTGTAGGGTGTGTGCGTGTGTTGGTGTGAGTGTGGAGGGATGGAGGAGGGTGTGGAAGGTCTATGTGTGTATGGAGTGAGAGAACTATAAGCATGCCACCATCAAGATACCATCCTTTGACACCTGCCAAAGAAGGTGTGAAAATCTGGGGGAGAACTTCCTTTAGGTGTGCTAAACTGCCAGTTGTGTTCTTGTACATGATAAGCATAATGAACGCAGTACAGTCACTCGTGCTACGGAGGCGGAGGAGGAGGAGTGAGAAGAGGAGGAGAAGGATGGGTAAGGAGGAGGATGAGGATATTACTTCCCTAATAATATCCTTAATTACACAGGTGTAGGTGAGCCAAGTGCGTTTGACAAGGTTCCACTTCTGGTTGACGTCTTTTTCAATTTCTTTAGTTCACACTACGACGATATCACTCTGCATGCATGTGTGTCTGTAGAGATGTGTGCGTGTATGTGTGTATACATATGTATAAATTACTATTATTATTATTATTATTATTATGGTATGTACATTCATATACGTATAAACTATGTAATGCGTATATATAAACATATAAAATAAATAAATACATACACACACGCACGCACATATATATACATTTATATGTATATATGTAAACACAGTATATATATATATATATATATATATATATATATATATATATACATATATACACACAATTTTATCTCAGCATATATGTATATAAATGTATATATATATATATATGTATATGCACGCATGTGTGTATGTATGTGCATGTTTACATTTACACACACACACACACACATACACACACACACACACACACATGCACATACACACACACCAATCTCACACATTCAGCGTTTGTGGATGAAGTTCAGCGAATGAATGCACTCGATTCATTTTCGGTAAAGGGGGGGGGGGGAGCAGGTGACGGAATTTGAACTCAGAACGCAAAGAACGGGAACAGTGTGTTCGTGTGACATCGAGGTACGTCAATAAACCGATTGAATTATACGAACCTGTAGGCCTCATCCACAGGACCATCTTCTGTTATCTGAACCGTAACTGGCGTCCTTGGCAGGTAATAACCTTCCAATCCAAAGCGACCCTGATAGTATTGAGGAATAAGGAGTACTTCCATACTCCACAAAACTCATGAAGGCTCCAGATGAAGACGTGTATGCGTTTTTAATGTCTTAGCTATACAGTCTGATTTACACAGCGATGGCGAGCTTATTCACACTTCCTGTGTGTGTGTACAAGCATCTATCTATCTATCTATATATATATATATATATATATATATATATATATATGCGTTCACATACAG
The DNA here is from genome assembly GCF_046866305.1 of Octopus bimaculoides. Classification (NCBI taxonomy): domain Eukaryota; kingdom Metazoa; phylum Mollusca; class Cephalopoda; order Octopoda; family Octopodidae; genus Octopus; species Octopus bimaculoides. Next base: position 2,081,047 of record NC_142947.1, read on the forward strand.
AGAGACAGAGAAAGCGAGATAAATAGAGACAGACAGTTAGTAGGATAAATATAAAGACAGATAAAGACAGACAGGTATTCATTCTATGTTAGAGAATATATACGTGCGTACATCTATCATGAGTCCACCTACATATCTCTGAAAAGTGTGTTATGTAAGATCAATTCTTTGCTGACTTTCCTGTAATGATGGAGTGGGGGGAGAGTGGGGGGGATCGGGGGTTTGGCGGGGGGTGGGGTGGATGGATGGGTGGAATGTTGACCTAGAGACAGAGAGAGGTGATTAGACGCTATTGATGTGATGGCGTGCAAGGAAGAAAATGGCAAAGGTGATGTTGAGAGAACTTTGTTTTATCAACTAAAGTTGTCTTTCCCCCGCCGCCGCCACCACCACCTCCACCACCACCTCCACACACATAAACACACGCGCGTATATATAAATATACTCACAAACATAAACATACATGTAGATACACACACACACACACACACACACACAAGCATAAACTTATATGTAGATACACACACACACACACACAAGAAATTACTTATAGCCAAGTTTGCGAGTGCTTTTCTAGGTTGCTGCGTGTGGATTCTATATTTGTAAATAAATAAATAAATATATCTCTTTTACTCTTTTACTTCTTTCAGTTGTTTAACTGTGGCCATGCTGGAGCACCGCCTTTAGTCGAAGAAATCGACCCCAGGACTTATTCTTTGTAAGCCTAGTACTTATTCTATCGGTCTCTTTTTTGCCGAACCGCTACGTTACGGGGACGTAAACACACCAGCATCGGTTGTCAAGCGATGTTGGGGGACAAACACAGACACACAAACATACACACACATATATATATATATATATATATATATATATAGTCTGCCATAGACACCTGTGCTTTGGTTCTTTCTTTTTCTTTTCTTCCTTTTTTTGTCACTTTTGCTATGAATTAAATTAATGAATTCAACGGGATACACCGTCTGCAAGTAGTTGGGTTCAGCATATTATCCTCCATTTTCTAATTGTTACACAAATTTTGGGTAAAACCTCCACTTTTACCCGCTCCCATTGATTGCACCTAGTATAGCACTACTGTAGCAATAATTGGGTACCCTCCCAGTAGTATACTGGATAGATACTATCCCTTAGTGGGTTGAACCCCCAACCCCTAACTCTCTCACGTTATATATATATATATATATATATATATATATATATATATATATATATATATAATATACGACGGGCTTCTTTCAGTTTCTGTCTATCTGTCAGTACAGTTCTATTTATTTTTAGTATATGCCATCACCAGGTTAGATCTGAGGTAGTAGTGAAGCCTAGCATTTGGAGCACACACCACAAATTCTAGGCTGGCGAGAATGAGACAAAGCTTCATCTCTTCTCCATCGCTAATATACCAAAATAAAAAGAAACAGTTTTCACTCTGAGGCTGATAAAATTATTATCGGTGATAACTGGGGGTCAAAATGTTTGACCTTTCCATTGGCGAGAGGTCACTAAATCGATAAAGGTCAACATCGTCTACCAATTTAAATAGATTGTCGTAATAACACATTACGGCGCCTTGTGGAGTTTTAGGTGTGGAGGTACAGGTGGTGGTGGTGGTGGTGGTGGTGGTGGTGGCTATTGCAGTCGTAGGCTAGCGTTGATGATGATGGTGGCGGTGGTTGTTGTCTGTTGAAGTCATGGATTGATGTTGTTAATGATGATGATGATGATGATGAGGGGGGGAGGAGGAGGCGGGTGATAATGATGATAAAGTGTTTCTGATGATAGTTAGCATCACTACCACTGCCATCGGCACCATTGTTATTATTATTATTATTATTATTATCAAAGCGGTGAGCTGACAGAATCGTTAGCACGCTGGACGAAGTGCTTAGCGGCATTTCGTCCGCCTTGACGTTCTGAATTCAAATTCTGTCGAGGTCGACTTTGCCCTTCGTCCTTTCAGGGTCGATAAATTAAGTACCAGTGAAACACTGGGATCGATATAATCAACTAGTCCCCTCCACCAAATTGCAGGCTCTCTGCCTTAAGTAGAAAGGATTATTATTATTATTATAGTGGTTGGGGTTGAAGTGTTTGTTTGTTGCTGATGAAGTCATGCGATGAGGATAATACGATAACGATGATGAGGATGTTAATGATGTGGCCATGCTGGGGCACCGCCTTAAAGGGCTTTTAGTCGAACAAATCGAGCCCGAGGTTTATTCTTTGTAAGCCTAGTACTTATTCTATTGGTTCCTTTTGCCGAACCGCTAGATTACGGGGACGGGAACACACCAACATCGGTTGTCAAGTGATGATTGGGGGACAAACACAGACACACAAACATATACATGACGGGATTCTTTCAGTCTCCGTCTACCAGATCCAGTCTCAAGGCTTTGGTTGGCCCGACGTTATAGTAGAAGACACTTGACCAAGGTATCACGCAGTGGGACTGAACCCGGGACCATGTGGTTGAGAAGCAAGCTTCTTACCACACAGCCACGCCTGCGCCATTTTGCTATATGATGTTTATCTTTCACTGCCAATCAGCGCAGTTACTTTCACTTTCTCCGACAAATTTTATGTACAAAGAACGAAAGATCGCCTTTCTACATAAATCAATAGAAATTAAATGAAAAACCAATTTAAATATCGTAACATACAATTACCAACGAAGTGTGGCGTCCCTAGCGGGATTGTGCTACTGACTCTTATAGCCCCAGGAGGACATCTCCTCCAACTGGCTAACGACACATATTCTGTGTCCGATTAGTATTTGCGAGGCGGGGTCATTGCTCTCATCCCTAGACTTACGTGATACCCACGGACTCGAGTTTCTAGATGGTTACCCGTCCTCAGCGTGTGTTAATTACCAGCTTGTGATGAAAACTCAGCCCACTCGCAAAATACTATATGCTTTTTCCAACGACGAACCGTCGCTGATCTCGAAAAAGGAGAAATAAGCTATATTAAATCTCTGAGTGAGATGTAAACAGTAGCAATACGGAATTGTAACACATAATTGCCGACTAAGTGTGGCGTACACCTCGCAGATACTAATCAGATACAGAATGTGTCGTTAGCCAGCTGGAAGAGATGTCTTCCTGGGGCTATAAACGCTAGTGGCACTATTGCATTTGAGATGCTACTTTTAGTTGGCAATTATATGGTACGATTATTTAATATAGCTAATTCAACGGGAAAAACACTTTAAAATAACTTCAGCGAAGAGTTGCTTCCCTTGAGAAACGAAGGGAAGCTACTTGCTTTTTCTGTCTGGATTTAAACTTTGTTGCTGCTTCTGTTATCAATTATGACAAAATTGCTATCACACCGACCAAAATGCGTGGCAGTATTTCTTTCGGCTCTTACCGTTCTGATCTCAAATCCAGCCGAGATTGACTTATCCTTTCCTCCTTTTGGGGCGGATTACTAAGCACTAGAGTCGATGTGATGAACTCCCACATAGTTTCTGGCCTTATGCCTATAATAAAAAGAATTATCATTATTCGTCAAGTATATTTGCCCCTTAAATGTGGCTAACCCTTAAGGGTTGATGCTACAGTAGCTTGTAGCCCCAGGAAGACATGCCCTGTCAGTATTTACAAAGGGAAGTCATCGTTCCCATCTCAAGCCTGACGTGATACACACGGACCCGGGTTTCTGGGTATTGACCCGTCATCAGCGTGTGACAATCACCGGTTGGCGATCGGAAGTGGTTCCCAATGCAAATATATATATATTGGTGTTGTGACGTTCATGCCTTTTCTCAAGTATTCTTACAAAGGTAGCTGATTGCAGTGTGTGCATGCGCCTTACAGATCCACAATGGCACAAGTCAAATCGTTATCGTTAACATAAAATGATTGCGGTTATCTCCCTTAGAAAGTATTATCACTTGGAGAGTTACCTCCCCTTATGAATCACTTTTTTTTTTTTTTAATAAATGAAGTGGTGTTAATAATAGCCGATTTCCACACGAACATGTTGATATCTCAAGGATTGATTAGTTTAAGGATACATGGTATATGGGGGGTAAGGGTGGAATAAGTTGTAAAGAGGAAACGTGTCGTCCAATTTGCTAGAAATAACAGCTACAATCACTCACTGTAAGCCTTGGAAGAGGAAACTGGATAAGAGAAAAATATTCAAAGACACGACAAGCAACTTTGCTTTTTTTTTATTTTTATTCTAGTTAAGGATGTTGACCCTATGCAAACCCATTTTTACCTCTGGCAAGAGGTGGTCCTTATTAGTCTGACTCCAATGCTTATTGCAGTCTCCACAGCTGGATAGACTTCTTTATGCCAACCACTTTACAGAGTGTAGAAGGTGCATTTTGGGATTTTTTTTTTTGGTTTTGGTTATGTAGAACATCAGCACAAGTAAGGTCACCAAGTAACTAACAGGAGAAAGAAAAGAACCCAGACTATATGCGGGGGGGGGGGGGGTGAGAGGTGGAGGTATTTGTGAATGAGAGGTAACTGTATATTATTTACATTTGTCCTCATCTTGTTTGTTGTTAACACAATGTTTCGGCTGATATACCCTCCAGCTTTCATCAGGTGTCTTGGGGAAATTTTGAAGTTGGGTTCTCATTCCTAAGATATTTTTCAATGTTATTATTATTATTATTCAGGTCACTGTCTGGAATCGAACTCGGAATATCGGGGTTAGCAGTCCATACTCTTAACCACTATGCCCATGGGCATATGGTGTAGTGGTTAACAGCGCAGGCTACTAACCCTAAGATTCGAGTTCAATTCCAGGTAGTGACCTGAATAAGAATAATAATAATAATAATAATAATAACATTGAAAAATACATTAAGAATGAGAACCCAGGTTTAAAATTTCCCCAAGACACCCGATGCAGACTGGAGGGTATATCAGCCAAAACATTGTGTTAACAACAAACAAGATGAGGACAAATATCCGTCAGATGTAAATAATGTACATAATTCCTCATCTCTTAAATATAGAACAGGTAGCTGTATGTCAGGTGTTAGGAGGCTGAAGTATGATAGAGAGACAAGCACGGGTGAGTTTTAGTATAAAGGAGATACAGGACTACTCTGCTTCATGTTAAGATGGGAAGGTTGGGAAGTTGATAGGCTGACCAAGATATTACTCTCAAGGAATGTGACCAAATGAAGTTCATTTTTCAGTATAGTTCCTTTTGCAGTCCACACACTTCTTCCAAAAAGTGTGGCAGTGCTTGGATCCCTATGATGAGAAGGCTTTCATCCGGTTGGTCAAGAAAGTCATCTACAACAAATATGACATCATCATCATCACTGTAATACTGCTTGCTAGCCAAGTGTTTTTTCATGTTCGGGAACAGATGATAGTCAGATGGGAAGAAATCCGAATAGAGAGGCTGATCAATAAGTTGAAAGCCACATTCACACACAGCAGCCATTGAAACCAATGAGTATTGTTCTGGTGAAACAAGACCCGTTTTGTCAGTTTTCCTGGGAGTTTGATCTTGATAGCCTTTTGTAACTGCCTCAGCAAGTTAACATAGTACTTGCCATTAATTGTGTGGCACTTTTGAAGATAGTCAATAAACACAATGCCTTTTGCATCCCAAGAAAACTGAGGCCATCACCTCTACATCAGATGGTTCATTGTGCAGAATATTCTCAACTCTCTCATGCAATGTGCTAATAGCATTGGCCATTTGATTGATAGCCAATCGCCTGTAATCCATTACCATGTCATGAACACAATCAATGCTTCCCCTCGGTGGTGACAGTTGCAGGACGTCCAGACTTTGGGTCATCTAAAAGACTCTCCCTTCCCCTCCTAAATCCAGCTGCCCACTTTTTCACTGTTGATAAAGCTGAGCGTGACCCCCTAATGTACCAACCATGTCTGCATAAATGCCTTCGTGGGCTAAACCCTTTTTTCTGCAGGTACCTTATAACACCACAATGCCAAATTTTATCGATTTTCATGAGAAGTCGCTACTAGTTACTTCTGAAGTCTTCTTTGAACAGTCAGATGTCAGTTTACCTGGAAGGAAACAATGCAGCTATTAATAAGAAGGGTTGAAATCAATGCATGCAAGATTTCACAGCCCTAGCATCACTCCTTCACAATCAACCTATGAATTCTTGAGCCCATCTTCATGTGTGTGTGTGTGTGTGTGTGTGCATATATACACACACATATATATATGCATGTATGAGCCTAATTTATGCCAAGTTATATACATACATGTATATATATATAGGATGGAGAAAAACCATAGCAAATCTGCCTCATGCAAACACAGAAAAGTGAATTTAATGACCCTGAAAGGTAAAGTAGATCTCGGCGGAATATGAACTCAGAACGTAGAGGCAGACAAAATACCGCTAAACATTTTGCCTGGAATGCTAACGATTCTGCCATCTCGCCATCATAATAATAATGATGATGATGATGATGATAATAATGATGATGACAATAATAATAATAATAATAATAGTGACTTGTTTCTTTTTGTAATAATAATAAACATGAAATTAACTTCCATATTTATTTACTATTTAAATTCTATTTAAATTCATATTTCGGAAAAAAAAAAAAAAATGAAAATTTTCTTTACAGTTTCTTTTTCATCAAGTTTTTTTAAGGAATTTGTCTCTTTTTTTTTTTTTAATTATAATCTTAGTCTTTTTTTAGTTTCTTTTATAATTAATTAATTATTTTAACATGTTCCAATAAGATTTTGTCTTCAATGTTCACTTAGATATTTGCATGTATGTGCACAGATGTGTGTATATATATATATATATATATATATATATATATATATATAAATGCATGTAAATATTGATACTGCTTCCTCAGATGTGTGTATGTGTGTGTATATATATATATATACATACATACACTATAAATGTTTGTGTATGTAGTCATGAATTTATAGTGGGTGTGTGTCAATATATATATATGCTATAAATTCATATGTATGTATGCTGTGTTTGTGTAAGTATACATGAAGATTATATGTATATATATATATATATATATATATATATATATATATATATATATATATATGGATATATATATATATATATATGTATATATATATATATGTATATACATATATTACTTATGGCAATGATCAAGGTGACGAGCTAAATCCATGGGTTGCGAAAATGACTGGCCACAGCATTCAAATGAAAATATAGAACGTCCCAGGCCATCTTCATTTTCGACTAATGTACACCTCAGAGGACGACGTCTTGTTATGGCCCAGTCCTTCGCCTTGTCATCCGGTTGCTCTTGCAGAAGTGCATTAGCAACGGACAACTTTGAATCTTCTTCGGTAACCGGGACCGCAGGGGGGATCAAGGAGAGGGGGTCAGACATGGAAATATTCCCAGTCACATCACTGATTCTCAGTCCGTATTGGTTGTCAGGCTGCTCCCCACAGAAGGTGTCGTGCGCTGGGGACACGTGTTCCATCTTGACGCTCACCAACGAATACGATGGAACTTCCATCTTGGATTTCGGTTCTACCATCGGCATCGTGTACAACATGGTTCCTTTCTCATAGAAGTTTGGTTGCATAGCCTCACAGCATGTGTGGGCCTGCTCTGGCGCCAAGGGCATCATTGCACCACCGGAAGGATATTCACCTGGGACTAAGCTTCTTTTGAAATCGTAGTCACTCTTCACATTTGGCATTATAGTAGGTAACACTGGGACTCTTGAAACAGATGGAGGTCTAACAGAAACAGCAGCTGTGGGATATGGCAATGGCGTCGATATTGGTAAGGTGGCTGTTGTGGCCGTCATTGTCATTTGTGGTGGTGTTATTAGTGGTGTTGCTGCTACTGCTGGTGTTGTCGTTGACATTGTTGTAATCATCCCAATAGGACAGGATGTCGGGATCAAAGCAAGGTTGAGCGGTGGAACGGTAGCAACAATTGGCCGCTCCAGGAGTTTGGTCAGTTGGATGGGTTCCGTTCGCATATCGAGCACTTCGGATTTCTTCGGCAAACCACCACCGGATTTATGACTCTCTTCTTCCACGGACACATCGGGAAAGGATGGTGTGTCGTATTTGAAATGAATCAAGTTCTTAAGGATCTCATCACGACGCGACATTACACTGGCTGCAGCAGGTTTCTCATCGGGAAGAGATTCTTGTTGCAGACAAGAATAATCTTTCTGGGGGTCAGGTAGAGTTCCCAGTACCTTACACACATCTGGATCCAATTTGGGCAAGATGCTAACAGGCTTCCTTAATTTCGGTGGATCTGGCAGTAGTCCTCGGTCAGCAGCCGCCATTTTAAGAAGACCGTAAGATGAATTCGACATTGGTCGATTCTTCTTCGGAGGAGACGGCGGCACTTTACGAACTTTCGCCGTCTTTGGAATTACTGTGTGTTTCTTGAGCACCTTCTGACCGAGAAATTTCTCTTGATCGTGTTTCTCCTTACTTTGCGAAGACGTACTGAACCGAAGTTTCAAGAAGTTCTTCAAAACGTGCTTCCTGTCCACTTTCATGTCCTCTTCAACGCTGCCACTATTAGAATTCTCATCTTTTGGCTCCACTTTCTTGCTACATCTTAAAGACTTCTTAGACTTTGATCCAGGAGCGGTTTCTGACAATTTCCGCTTTCTGTTGTTGTTGTTGTTGCCCTTCTCTTTCGTCTCTTCCTCACATCTTTCCGCTGCAGAGTCTTTCTCTTTCGTGGTGGCATTTTGATTATTAAGCCGATCAGATTTATCACAAGACAAAGGTTTTGATGATGACGAGGACGCAGACGATGACGATGACGATAACGATGATGATGAAGATGACAACGAAGATGATGATGAGGAAGATGATGACAGAGATGATGACGGTAACGAGTGTCGAGTATTTGAAGATGCTGTCTGTGGAGATGATACAGTTGTGGAAGATGATGTATGCTGAAGTTTGTCCTTAGACTTGCCAGGACTCTCAGACAAAGATGAAATGAAGTCATCACAGAAATATTTTACAGGTTTCTTACACTTCCGCTTGGGCAGGGAACGGACACGTTCTAAGATTTTCAATTGTTCTTTGGGAGTTTTGCCATCCACTTCTGTAGACTGATTGTCAAGTGAAGGTTCATAGCTTCCACCAACATTGGTATTAACGATCACTCCTTCTGTTGATGTGAAACTATGATCTTCCCCTTGGTCACCAGCACTGTCCTTGGACACTTGTAGCAATTGGTCATTCTTACCATCAGTAAGCGCTCTTGTTTCACCCGACTGCACATCTTGCTGCTGTTGTTCACTCCTGCTACTATTATCGCTTTTACAGGCTCCAAAAATCGAGCTAATCTTCAAGTCATGTAAAGACTGTTTGGATGCAGGGATCACATCCTTAACATCCTCCTCATCATCATTATTACCATCTTCTTTGTGCCAGCAGTTTCTATTTTGGCCATTACCAGAACTTTCTACTAGTTTGTTTTTCTGATGGCTAGGAGAATATATCACAGCAGTACTAAGTTTGCTAGAATCAGCAGCAGTAACATCGGTAGATTCCACTTTAATTGGTTGTCCACTGACATAGTCACCATCAACTGTCACACATTGCCTGATAGTACGAGGCAACTTAATGAGGCTGCCATCCGTCTCGGAGCCATTGCTCATTTTCCCATCAGGCAATGCGTTTGGAAGAAATATGACCCTTTCTTGTTCGTGGAACTCTTGAGATTCAATAATTTCTGAGACTGGTGTCTGGCATTCAAGCATTTCATCTTCAGCCTCCCCACCCAACTCTTTTACATTCAGATCTTTATTCAACAACTGAATGTCTTTGAGCTCTTTCTCCAACTCTTCTTCTTCTTCTGTCAGCGGTGCCTCACTTTCTTTTCTCTTTTTGTTATCCTTCCTTTCACAACACAGTTCTTCATCTTTTTCACTTTGACTTCTGAGCTTCATCAAGCCATGTAGCATCTCCATTTTGCTCCCTTCATCACCACTTTGTGCTTTCTCTTCCTTATCTTTCAGCTTAACTTTGGAACTCGTCCGGTCAACTGTCACACCTTCAGCGGCCCCTTCAACAGCTACTCTCGGCTCCTCTTCTGTTACCATAACAACACTTCCAGCATCCACCTTCTTCGTGTCTTTAACTGCAGCTTTTTGCCCCTTGCCCTCATTCACAGCCACTGATTGATTATTACTTGATCTACCCTGCGTTTCTGAGTGTTCTATAGCAATGTCTTTCTTCTCTCTCTTCTTTCCATCTTCCCCAGGGAGGGCCACCACACCTGGCTGGGTACCAGACACAACACTACCCAATTCTGCTTTCACCTCTGGCTTCTTTTTATCAGCTCCTACATCAATTGTTTTTTTAACAAACTTTTTTTCCAAAGGTAACATATTCAAATGCTCTTTGGCCCTACTATTATCTTTGCAATCACCATGCAATTCATTCGTTTTAGAACTGAGTTTAGAAACTGAACACGCTGAAGACGAGCCATTTCCTACATCATCTTCAGATTGTATTATCTGAGTTATCGTAACCTCATCATCTAAATCCTTCTCGATCTTCACAGATTTCAAAGATACTGCCTTCTTGGAACTTGAGCTCAAATCTTGGCAGGTATTCTTTTCACCCACATCAGTGGCCTGCAACTGGTTTGAACATTCGGACCTTGTGGTAGGTTCCTGGGAGGGAGAAGTTACAACTTTATCTGTGGCTCCAAGAAGAGGAGATTTTGAATTCAACACTTGGGCGGTAGGTTTTTCAACTGTCAGTGCCACACCATAAACAAAGACCGATTCGTTATCATTACCAGAAGAAGTACTCCTCTTGGAACCATCAACAGTGAGAGTGGAAAGTGGTTTATCTGTGACTAGCATCAACATGTTCTCCTTACTCGCTGCTGGCGACATTTTCAAACTGGTTGGTGAGTCTTTTGATGAAGAATTTTCCTTGGCAACTGAAGAAGAAGAAGATGCAGAAAGAAGTTTTTCTGTGACTGTCGCAGGCAGTTTCCTTTTCCTTGATGCTGGTAATATCAGACCATTCATTAAATCCGTTGATGATGAAGCAGTTTTTCTGCCAACACCGTTATCACCACCACCACTACTACTACCACTACAATCAGTGGTATCGGCAGAAAGCTGCTTAATGCCATCAGGCTGTTGACGTACGCTGACCACACCAACTTTATCATTATCAACTTCCATGGAATCTGATGAGAACTGTTTCCTCTGGGACACATTCTTCAGCTGCTTACTACATCCCGTTTGCTCTGCTTTTGCACCATACCGTCGACATTGTTCAGGCTGTGGAGGATGAGATTTCATTATGTTTACAGATCTCGTTTTAGATTCGGAGACAGATTTAGATTTGTTTCCGTGAGCGAAGAAGCATTTATGTTTGGCAAGGGTTTTACTCCGACTGTAACAATGGCAACAATTGGAGCACTGGAACAATCTCTTCTCATTTTGATGCTGACGACTGTGCACACGGAGATTACACAGATACGAGAACTTTTTAAGACAAGCAGAACACTGAAATTGTCCTTTCCCTGGGAAGAGAGAAAAAAAAAAAAAAAAAAAAAAACACATTAGCAAAAACATAAAACTTAAGAAATACAACAAAAATTAATCAACAAATAATTTCTATCTTTTTTTTTTTTTAACCATTTAGCATTCAGATTCTGTTATCAAATGTAATGCTTACATATTTACAGCATTTTCAATTACTCATACAAGACAGATATAATAAGAATAAAGCATTGAAAATCAAAAAAAAAAAAAAACATAACAGAGGTCAATTTGTTTGACCAGGCCTTTTCAAGCCCCAGCATGGCCACAATCAAAATGACTGAAACAAGTAAAAGATAGGAAATTGATGCATTTTCTTTCACTTGGTTCAGTCATTTAGACTGTGGCCATGCTGGAGCACCACCTTAAAGGATTTTAATTGAGGAAATCGACCCCACGACTTATTCTTTGTAAGCCTTGTACTTATTCTATCGGTCTCTTTTGCGAAACCGCTAGCATCAGCGATGGGGGGGGGGAGACAAACAGACACAAAGACAAACACACACACACACACATATATATATATATATATATATATATATATATAAACGACAGGCTTCTTTCAGTTTCCGTCTTTCAGTTTCACTCACAAGGCTTTGGTCAGCCCGAGGCTATAGTAGAAGACAAAGGTGCTATGCAGTGGGACTGAACCCGGAACCATGTGGTTGGGAAACAAGCTTCTTACCACACAGCCATGCCTGTGCCTGAACAAGTGTGGAAGAACATTCTAGAACCTCCGGCTGTCTTCAGGATTGGTTCCTTAGAGACAACAGCACACCATAAACAAGACAGAAGAACCACAGAAGGTGAATAGATTAGCAAGAAATAAATACAACTTCAAAATAGTCGTGGCTGTGCGGTAAGAGGCTTGCTTTCCAACCGCAAGGTTTCAGGTTCTGTCCCACTGTGTGACACCTTGGGCAAGTGCCTTCTACTTTAGCCTTGGGCCAAATAAGGCCTTGTGAGTGCATTTAGTACATGGAAATCGAAAGAAGCCTGTTGTGCGCGTGCGCGTGTATGCTTGCCCCTAATCACCATGTGACAACCAGTGTTAGTTTGTTTACGTCCCTGTAACTTATCGATTCAGCATATGAGTTCAACGTAATAAATAGCAGGCTTTCCAAAACAAAAAAATAAGCAGTGGTGTCAATTTGTTTGACTAAACTCAAGGCGATGCCCCAGCATGGCCACAGTACAATGATTGAAACAAGTGTGTGTGTGTGTGTGTGTGTGTGTGTGTGTGTGTGTGTGTGTGTGTGAACAATTTATATACATTCTTTCTATGTCCTGAATATGATGAAAAATATATGAATTAAAACAGAGAATAAAACTGATTTCCATAGGAACTTGAAAAGAGAAAATTATTTGAAAGAAGAATTGGTTGATTTGTGAAGAAAAGGAATAAAAATGTACCTTTTTGGGGGTTGGACTGATTTTTTGTTTTTTCTTTTAAGTAATGAAGTTTCTTTGAGACGGAAACATTTTTTAAATATTTGTTGTAACGGAGATGACAGAAAAAAAGGGGAAAAATAAATATTAAAGGAATAAAAGAGAAGTTTTTGGAGGTTTTCTTTTTAACTTGGAGGAAAAACTTTGTGTGTGTATGTGGCAGTGTTTGTATGTGTTAGTGTGTGTGTGTGGTGTATCAGTATGTGTGTGTGTGTCTAGTGTGCATCTGTGTATATATGTATGTGTATATGCGTCTGTGAGTGCATTAAACAAATTTTCTCAAAATAATAAGAGAGCATCGAATATGGGAGGCAACTCTTGCAATAGTTCTACACAAATATTTTCCCTTTATCTAACTTGGGCAGAGATACGAAGAGAGAGAAATAGAGAGAGAAGAACGGGACAATGGAGTGAGAGAGGAAAGATATGAGAAGGCAGAGGAGAGACTGGTTAAAAAAAAATAAAAGACACAAGGAAAACATGGAAGGAGAGAGAAATGAGGAGTGAAGGATGAGAAGAGGGAGGATGGAATGATGAAAAGACGAAGGAGGAGGGAGACGAGAACAGGGAGAGAGGGGAAGAGAGGATCGTTTATTTGAAGCTGGAAATGATTCTTTCCGTTATTCCTCAGTTTTAACTATTTGTTTCTTTCTTTCAAGAATTATACGAATATTTGAATGTGTGTGCGCGTGCGTGCGTGTGTCTGTAATGCTTAATACTTTCGGCAAATCCGATGATTCATTCACTCCATCGCCGACCTTCAACTGCGGTACAAAACGGAAGTGACGTAGAGAAGAGCAGCGTCTCGGACGACAAAATAAATCAATATATAAATAAATGTGTGCGCGCGTGCGAGCGTGTGTATGTGTGTGTGTGTGTGTGTTGGTAATCCCTAGTAGTCCGGTTAGGGTCAGGGTTTTAGGATTTGGGTTAGGGAATTCCGTCCCTAACCGTAACCGTAACCCTAAACACTAACCCTAAAACCCTAACACCGTAGTGAAGATCGTGCGGACTCGTATCGAAAGATCGCACGCACACCCTCCATCAAATCGACGTAGTCTGAACAGGTGTACGGTGCACCCTTCTGTTATGCCACCCGGTCTACTAAGCCAGCTATTACCAACTGAGTCCCCACCCACCCAGCCGAAATGCCGCCACACACCATGCACGGGTCCCAAGTACCCAAGTGGTCGCAGAAACAACGAAAGACGAAGTGTTTTTTTACGCCAACCGGTCTGGACATTGACCCCACACGATCTCGTGATCGTAAGAGCAACACCCTGACCACAGGGGTATGCGCCATCACATATGGTTTTGTGGAAAAAAAGTTTGCTGCAAACCACAGGGTTCCAATTTCAGTTTCAATGTGTGAGGATTTGGTAAATGGAAACTGAAAGAAGCCCACCGTGTGTGTATGCGCGTGTGCGTGTGTCCCAACCACTGCTTGACAACTGGTGTTGATTTAAGGCGGTGCTACAGCATGGGCGCAGTCCAATGGCTGGAAAAAATTAGAAGATAAAAAACATTCGGCCGGGGTACAGAATATGTAGTACACCACCCGTTTTCGGTGTAACAAAAACCCTAACCCTATTCCTAACCCTTAAACACTGGGTGTACGTATTTTTTACTTTTTGCCAGACATTCATCTAAGTCACACATCTGAAGACATTACGGTCTTTTCTTTTCTTTTTTCTTTTTTTTTGGCATACTCTATCATTACTTTATTTCCGACGCTATTCTATAGGAACACATACACTGTTCTACTTCACCGTATCAAAACCAACCAGGAAGGCGCTACATCGGCTAGAAATAGCAGCCAAATTTTTTCCTTCAGATACTGTCCCACCGATTAAAAGGAAGGACGTATTTCCCCAAACCACATTATTTATTATTCGGAAAACTAAGAAAGAATGATCGGGACAGACACGTCTTTCATCATAGATCTGCAAGACAACTACTACTACTACAACCACAAGCTGCATTGTCGCTCAAACTGCTAGAAATAGCAGCCAAATCTCCTTCAAACTGCAGTCTTAAAGGAAACGTGGTATAAGACATTGTACTTCTACAATGTCTATCAGACAGAATGGTCTGAGGGCAGCCAGAGCGGTGGGTAGTTCAGCTGTTGTTTAGCTGTTGGTCAAACAGATAGACTAAGAGATATACTGACCAAACAGATAGACCTGTAATCAATGATAGCTATCCCATGTGTTTGATGTTGTTTTCAGGTACACAATGCATCTAAGACTACATTATCGAATGTGTCCTTTTTTTTTCAGGAAGTTATGCATGTGATTTGAGTGAGATTTGGCTGCTGTTTCTATAATGTGTCGTGACAGGATACAGACATGACTAAATATGTTATGCGACCTTTGTAAACAAAAGGCTCGTATATATGGTGTCGTTTGTAGTTCAATAGACTGCAAACCCCACTAGAAAACAAGTTTGCTACAAAAATGGTGCCAGCAGCACAAAACTCTGACCCATGCAAGCACAGAAAAGTAGACGTTAAGACAACAATGATGATAGACCAAGCTCATAGTTCCCTTTTCTGAAACCCACTGGTAATAGATTTATTGTATTTTCCAGAAAACAAAGTGACATAGCATGTAGTGTTAACATTCAAACATCCTCGCTATCCTTCCAAATCCCTGTTGCATTTCACATAGAATTTCCAGTCCCCTAAAATCATCTTGGTGTAGTTGACCTATCTTCATTGGCCAGAAATTCTGGACTGCAAAATTTCGACTTACATACAGGAGAATATGGTATATCACCAGTAATTACTGTTTTCTTGATTGGTCATACTCGGGACAGTATAGTTTACACAATCAAGCCAAGTGAAATTGTAGTCGTGGCTGATGCTGGTGGCACATAACTGGGATCCGTGCTGGTGGCACATAACTGGGATCCGTGCTGGTGGCACATAAAAAACACCTTTTGAGTGTGGGGCCTCACAGAGGCAATGACCGAAACTGTTGACATTATGTTGTGCTTGAGAAGAAGATCCATCAAGCCAAGTTAAAATCGCAGTTGTGGCAGATACTGGTGTCACACAAATGGCACATAAAAGCACCGTTACACTTTCTGAGTGGTTGGCGTTAGGAAGGAGATCGAATCTATACCAGTAGGGAAAACGGAACCCCAAATGGCGATGATCTCCCTCAAATGACACATTGGCCAAAAAAGACAGGATGGCCAAGGCCAAAAGACTTTTCATCAGGATTCTTAAATTCTTATTGGTTCATTCCAGTTCGCTGTAGTGACTATAAAGAGATAACTATGAGTAGCCTCCCTTGTATCACAATCTGAAGACTGTCACAAGAGGAATTTGGTAATAAACTATATTTAGAGAGAGAGAGAGAGAGTGGTTATTGCAGCAATTATGTTCCATAGATATTTCCATAACAGCAATGCCAAATGAATAAGGCATTAGAAATGGTCCTACACACACAAACAGCATGGCTGTGTGGTTGGGAAGTGAACTTCCCAAGTAAATGGTTCCAGGTTCACTCCCAGTGCATGGGGCACTTTGACCAAGTGGTTTGTTTTTTTTTTCTTTTTACTTAAGCTGACTGAAAGCTTTGCGAGTGAATTTGGGAGATGGAAACTGAAAGAAGCCTATCACGAGTGCGTGTGTGCAGGTTTCAACAGCTGGATGCCCTTCCTTACGCCAACCACTCCGGGGCCAGTCATGCAGCACTGGCAATGACTACACTCAAATGGTGCTTTTTACATGCCACTGGCATCGACCACACTTGAATGGTTTTCTTTTACATGCCACCGGCACAGGAGCCAGTCAGGTAGCACTGGCATCAACCACGCTTGAATGGTGCGTTTTAGGTGTCACAGGCACGGGTGCCAGTTAGGTGGCACTGGCATCAGCCACGACAAGGGTCTCACTTCACTCAACAGGTCTTCTCAAGCACAGCATATTGCCCAACAATTGAAGGGTACTTTTAAATGTAACCTTCAATCGTCATATAAGCCATGATGGTTCAGTTCTCATTTACTACAAAAACAGATATGGTCTTGGGGAAATATTACCTTGCCTGGCAACAGGAAGGGCAACCAGCCTCAATGAATACCATCTAACCCAGGGCTGACCGACCTGAGGCCCACGGACTACATGTGGCCTGCAGACTTATCAAACAGACAACAGGATCGTGAGACTGACTTGGTTTCAAGCTGTTTTGCTCATCCTCTGTCCTGAGCACCTGTTTATCAGAGTGATAACCAGGGTCTGCTCCAGCCAGCAATATACTGCAAACAAAGAGACCATCGGTCATCGATTTGAAATAAATATATACACATGTATACTTATGCACACACAGACAACACTTGACCAGCTAGAAACAGCAGCCAAATTACCGTAATATCACAGCTCCTTGTCTTAAAAAAAAATGGCCACATTAAATAGTATCTGCAAGTCTTAGATACTACAGTCAGAAAGCAAAAAAAAAAAAAACCATGAGAGGGTCATGGGTGGAATGTCGTTGACCAACAAGCCTGCTCAGTCTGGGCTCACCTTGATCTCAACGACAAGACCACTGGAATATTAAAAACATAAATACAGAAAGAGAACAAAGATAAGAAACGAAAAATAGGCGCAGGAGTGGCTGTGTGGTAAGTAGCTTACTTACCAACCACATAGTTCCAGGTTCAGTCCCAATGCGTAGCACCTTGGGCAAGTGTCTTGGGCTGACCAAAGCCTCATGAGTGGATTTGGTAGATGGAAACTGAAAGAAGCCCGTATATATATATGTGTGTGTGTCCACCATCGCTTGACAACCAACGCTAGTACGTTTACATCCTCATAATTTAGCAGTTCAGCAAAAAAGACCGATAGAATAAGTACTAGGCTTACAAAGTATAAGTCCTGGGGTCAATGTGTTCGACTAAAGGCAGGGCTCCAGCATGGCCACGGTCAAATGACTGAAACAAACAATGTAAGAATAAAAGAGCATAATTTACCTGTCGTATGTGTTTTAAGGTGCCGCTGAAGAAACTGCTTCGACATTGCCGATTGTCCGCAGAGCCGGCACTTGTACGGCCGGAGAGTATGGTGGACCAACATGTGGGCAGTGAATGTACATCGGCTGGAGAACTGAAGCTGACAGCTGAAACAGGTAAAATGCAGCCCTCGTTTTCTGTTCCTGATGCGACCACCACCACCGGTCCTACAAGTCCAACGGTCAAGCAACATCCTGGACGCCTTCTGCTTCGTGCATTGTTGTATTCGCAAGTAAGCCCCACAGCTTTTGCACTCGTTGTAGCTACTCCTCTTCTTATGATTATTATTATTATTATTATTATTTGAGATATCTTTGGTGGGGTTTCGCCGCCAACAGGAATAGCAGTATGTATCACACGGAATCTGACTGACTTTCTGTTGGTACGAAGATCTGGCAGGTGGCACCGACAAGGAATTCTTAGAACACGGTTGCACAAGAACTCTTGAGAAGCCAGAAACATTTGGACGAGGTGCAGGTAAAAAAGACTTATTTTTAACCTCAATATTTGCAACTATTGGCTGATGCTTATGAGATGAAAGTGGTTTATCTTCCACCTTAACATTAATCACTGTCATAAGTGGTTTATGACCAGACTTAGGATTACTATTAGGAACTGCTTGTGGTTGCTTTGGGATTAGAAGTGATTTAGGATTAGCTTTATAATTAGCATTAGCGACTGCTGACAGTTGTTTAGGAGCTGAATGTGATTTATGATCAGTCTTAGTATTGCTATTAACATCTGTTGACTGTTGTTTAGGAACTAGGGGTGACTTATGAACAGTCTTAGTACTGCTATTAACTGTTGACAGTTGTTTAGATGCTGGAAGTGATTTATGATCAGTCTTAGTACTGGTATTAACAGTATACAGTTGTTTAGATGTTGGAAGTGATTTATGATCAGTCTTAATATTGGTATTAACTGTTGACACTTGTTTGGATGCTGGAAGTGATTTATGATCAGTCTTAGTACTGGGATTAACCGTTGATAGTTGTTTGGATACTGGAAGTGATTTATATTCAGTCTTAATATTGGTATTAACTGTTGACACTTGTTTGGATGCTGGAAGTGACTTACGATCAGTCTTAATATTGGTATTAACTGTTGACTGCTGATTTGATGCTGGAAGCGACTTACGATCAGTCTTAATATTGGTATTAACTGTTGACTGCTGATTTGATGCTGGAAGCAACTTACGATCAGTCTTAGTACTGGTATTAACTGTTGACACTTGTTTGGATGCTGGAAGTGATTTATGATCAATCTTAGTACTGGTATTAACTGTTGACACTTGTTTGGATGCTGGAAGTGATTTATGATCAGTCTTAGTATTGGTATTAACTGTTGACAGTTGTTTGGATGCTGGAAATGATTTATGATCGGTCTTAGTACTGGTATTAACTGTTGACTGCTGTTTCGATGCTGGAAATGATTTATGATCAGTCTTAGTACTGGTATTAACTGTTGACTGCTGTTTAGATGCTGGAAGTGATTTATGATCAGTCTTAATATTGGTATTAACTGTTGACTGCTGATTTGATGCTGGAAGCGACTTACGATCAGTCTTAATATTGGTATTAACTGTTGACTGCTGATTTGATGCTGGAAGCGACTTACGATCAGTCTTAGTACTGGTATTAACCTCTGACTGTTGTTTAGATGCTAAAAATGATTTATGATCAGTCTTAGTATTACTATGAGCAACCTTACGCTGTTTAGGTGGTGAATGTGGCTTATCTTCAGTCTTAACATGAAGGACTGTCTGTAGTTTTCTGGGAGCTAGAAGTACTTTCTCTTTATTATTAACAGTACTAGTAGTGCTACTAACCACTGGCAATCGCTTATGGGGAGGCAATGGATCGGGTGCCACCAATTTAGCATCATTCGAAGTCTTTGACACTTTGTTACTAGCACAATTCCCCAAACCTTTCACATCAAGAGCAGCACTTTTCCCACTGGACTTATCTGAACGAGGTTTAGACACGACTTTAAGTCCATGTTTGCTACAGCCATCATTCATTGCACCAACTTTCTGAGAGCTATTCGCCGTGAAACTTGTCGTCTGAGTACTGCATGTTGAGTAAATTGGTGCATTTGGGACACGAGAAGTGCTATGAACAGACGTTTTATTACTTGAAGTAGTTGCAGAAGCAACTGGTGCGGCCAAAATAGTAGATGTGTTGACAGTGGTGTTGGTGCTGCGTTTAAGAGGAAATGGTGGAGAACAAACACTGGTTGAATTACCAACAGCTGTTGGCACTACAAAATTCTTGCTTTTGTCCTTGTTTGATGTGACATAAGAAACAGACATTGTCTTTTCCAGAGTTGAAGGAACAGATGTGGGTACACTATTAGTATGAAGAACAGGTTTATGTTGTTGAGGTTTTGATTTGGTTGGCTCGCTAGCAGTAACCAGCACCTTACCCTTTTTCACAGCAACATCCTGGCTCTGAGGAGGGACAGACTCTGAAGAATTGGGTTCCACCTTAATGTCAGTAACAGTCTTCAAAGTCTTTTTGTTTGTTTCCATATTCACAGGAACATTCAAGTTTTGAGGAGGGGCAGACTCTAAAGAATTAGGTTCTGTTTTACCGATAGTGACAGCTTTTAAAGCCCTTTTGTTTGTTTCCATTTTCAAAGGAAAGGAGGAGGGCTCTGAAGAATTTGGTTCCATCTTTATGTCAGCAATGGTTTTCAAAGTCTTTTTGCTTGTTTCTATATTTGCAGAAACATTCGGGTTTTGAAGAGGGCCATATTCAAAAGAATTTGGTTCTGTTTTAATGACAGTAACATTTTTCAAATTCTTTGCGTTTGGCTCCAAAGAAACAGGGGGATTATTAAGCAATGACTTGGGTGAACATTGCATTTTCTTCAATGAAACAACTGTTGAGGAATTATTTGAGACACTGCTTTGAGAAGGAAGGTGTTTCACATTCTGTTTTGAAGGCAACCTCTTGAGAGATTCTTTAGTAACTACAACTGAATGCTCGTTTTTAGTCTTGGAATTAGCACAAGATGAAGACAAAACTTTCTCAGATTTTATATTAAAAGAAACAGCTTCATTGCAGTTTTTAGTTACGTTCAAAGTTAATTCACTTTTATCAGTTTTAACTTTAGATGTGAAATTTTCAAGAGATTCTGCTGACTGTGAAAGTACAATTTTCTCTTTGGTAATATTGTCAGCTGAATTCTTGCCATAAATTTTAACACCTGTGTTGTAGGAATGATTGCTCTTGGATTTAATGACAGGTGAACAGTTATTATTTTCCTCAAATTTCTCAGACTTCACTTCCACCATCAAATCAGACCCACCTGTGTTGGTGTTTCTAACGGGAATATCCTTAATTAAAGACAGTTTCGAATCAACAGCTTTCTTCTGAGTTGAACTTGCACAAGAAGGAGCAGTGGCCAGTTGGTGAGTCCCAACCACATCCTTTTTACTCAGTTTGCTTGATGGGCAAGAATATATTAAGGAAAACTGTTTCTTCGGTCCTACTGAACTGTTTTCGTTTGATTTTGCAGCTGAAGAAATCTTCATTACACCATTACCTTCCTCGCTAGTATCATGCAACTTGTTTTCATTCTTCACTTTTACTTTCTCCAAGCTGTTATTTTTCAAAGACATTTGCACGTTACCTTTACCAATTCCAGGATTAACAGCTAATTGCTCAGGCTTCCCTCCTAAATTCGTTTTGGACGATTTACTGTGTTGCTGTTCTATAAGAGCAGGGATATCCTGATCCTTCTTCCCACCAGCATCTGATGCCAAAGTTTCAACAGAAGCACTAACATTTGTAGCAGATTCTTTTAATTTTGGAAAACTCTTAGTGTCATTGGTTTGCAACTGTGGCTGGGGACTGTGGAACAAAGTGGAAGAACCATCAGTGGCTTCGGCTTTTTCTTTCGTCACATTCTTCAATGATTCTGGAGTCAATAAGCTACGAGCAGGAATACCATTTTCTTTGTAGTCATGGAGAGATTGTACAAGAACATTATTTAAATTAACAACAGAATTATTAGCTTCGCTTTTGGCAGTTATCTGTGGACGACCAGCCTTTGAACAACTCCCTTTGCCATTTTTCACATCGTGGTATTCAGTTACAGAACAAGTGCTTTTGTTGCTATCATAGATATTAGTGCCGGTGTCATTCTTTGATACCAGGTAGACGGTAACAAAAGGTTTCCTACTCGTCTTATTGTTCAGTATTACCATTCTGTTTCGCTGGAGATCTAGAGTTCCAGATGATATATCGATTTTTTGATTGGCATTCCCTAATAATTTCTCAGGCGGACCCTTTGTGAGGTCTATCAATGACTTTTTTGGAACAAAGGTGTTTTTGCTATTGGACAAAAGACTTGAAGACAATTTCATTTCATTCTTTTCTGTTGTAGATTTTGAAGTTACATTGACAGCATCTGAATGTGAAGACGACGATGATGATGATGATGATGATGAAGAAGTAGAAGAGGAAGAAGAGAGTGTTTTTGAATCAGAGACATTAAAATTCTTATCCCTGTTGCTGTAGAGATTGTCCTGAGACAACAGAGATGATGACAGTGTAGCTGTGACAGTTGCATCAGGTTTAGGGTTCACATTGCCTCGAGGAGAATAAGTCTTTCCATATTTCCTATGACTCTTCCCAGGTAGAGGGGTCAGGTTGCCGTGAGCAGAGTAAGTCTTACCATAACGATGGATATACGTCTGATTCTGAAATGGCGACGTGCAAACTTTAACCTCATCCAAGCTATCTTCTTTCTGTAGCGACAAACTCAGTGGAGAAGTTGTTTCGTCTTGGGATAATTTGGAACTACTTAATGAAGCACTGGTTACTGATGCTGCCTTGGAGACTCGAGGTGTTAGAGCAGGGCTCCGATGAAGACTTTGTTCACTTAAAGTAGAAGTTTTTTTTAACTCAGAGCCGAGTTTGTTTTCAGAAGACAAAGTCGATTTATTGGGAACAGAGTCATTCTTGACTTTGCCTGAGGAATGTGTTGAGACTATGAGCTGAGGATTAGAGTTAGCTGTACAAACCCTCTCTGTGGACCTAGATCCATCACTGGATTTCGGTTGAATAAATGGAGTTGAGCCATCGCTTGAGGTAAGCTTTGGGCCCCTAGGTTTGGCATTAATGTCTGTTACATTGTCTATCTTACTAGAATTGGTTAATTCTCCAGATTTGAAATTAATATCTGAAGTGGCATCTTCATCGGTGAAAAGTGTCACATCGTTTTCACCAGACCACGTCATATCATTATCTGAGGAAACGTTTGATTGACTAGATGCAGCATAATTACGGGGCCACACGCAGTCCCTTTCTGAGAGAAAGTTCATGTTGTATTTAGGTTTTGTGTCTGATGTGGTAGCTTTATTAAGGGTTAAGACACTGCCAAATCCAGTTTCAGTGTTTGCCATATTGCTGCTGCTACTGCTGCTGGTGGTGTCAGATGAACAAGCCATGGTAACGGTTTTGAGATTAACATGAAGACAGAGCCATCAAGTGGTAGAATTATTTACAGGAGAATATCCACTAAATCTTCTGCAAGTTTGGAAAGGGAAGAGATTGTTAAACATCTATTTTAGTTAAACTTATCCAATATTGAAATCCATTAAGAATTATTTTGGAATCATTAGAAAGGAAGAACAAATTTTGTTTTGTTTTTTCTTTTACAGCTGAGGGCAAATTTCTTTTCCTTTGCATTTCCTGATAGCTTTCTTTGTAATTTGCACTTAAAAAGACAGGAATTGTGAATTCTTTAAAATGACATGACCAGAAGGTTAGGTTTAACTTGTGTCAGGTGATGGTACACTGTTCTGAATTTACAAGGGGTCACAGAGATGGTACTGCATGCTAATTGGAGGTAATATAAAAATCATCCTGTGGTGCAGAACAAGGAAAGGTGGTTACTACGACGACAACAACCATCTGGCTGAGTTCTTTAACTACTGCTACTAACCATTAATAAATGTTTGTTAGAGACTAACGATCCAATCAGATGTTCAGTTGGTATCTCCAAAAACAGTTACTTTTCTAACTCAGATTCATAATTCCAATAACGTAACACAGAAACAACACAAAGGAGTAATTATTTCAAGTCCAATATTGTCATTTTCTTTCGAGATGTATTGTAATACTTATGGCGATTGTTAGAGCCCATAGTAGTTCAGATCTTCTTCTTCTGCTTTTTATCTCTAAACCGAAGTTTCTCAGCATTCATATTGGAGGTGAAACTGCAAGTAAATGAAAATGAAAATATGGATAAATATACGTTTAACAATTGTATTCTTTAAATTATGATAAACTCATTACAGTTCTATATTTAAGAGATGAGGAATTATACATATTATTTACATTTGACAGATATTTGTCCTCATCTTGTTTGTTGTTAACACAACGTTTCGGTTGATATACCCTCCAGCCTTCATCAGGTGTCTTGGGGAAATTTCGAACCTGGGTTCTCATTCCTAAGGTATGTTGTTATTATTATTATTCAGGTCACTGCCTGGAATCGAATTCGGAATCTTGGGGTTAGTAGCCTGCGCTCTTAACCACTACGCCATATGCCTGTGGGCAAGGTTAAAGGGATGTAAACACACTAATACCGGTTGTCAAGGGGTGAAGGAAACACACACACACAAAGGGTTTCCTGCAGTCTCTATCTACCAAATCCATTCACAAGGCTTTGGTCGACTCAAGGCTATAGTAGAAGGCACCTGAACCCGGAACCAAGCTTAACACACAGCCACACTTGCACCAATGTTCGTACGTTAATTTTTATTTTCCTTGCTACGGCTCAGATAATGGCATTTTCTTCAAAGGTTTAGTCAGACCTTACTAGCTTCAAATAACTATTTTATCGATATCAAAGCGAACAGCTATGTTGCGTATTTCCCACAATCTCATGAAGGGACGCAACTCGATATACATCGTTTTACACACACCAATAACCCGCAGTTTTCTCCTAAGTCCCACACAAAGCATCGATCGAATCGTGGCTACAGAAAAAAAGAAAAACACCTGAACTAAACGCCGAGCAGTGGAATCGAACCCAGATATGCGTGGCTGGCAGCAAAACGAACGTTTCTAACCACACGTCTAAATGTTTCCAAAGACCTAAAATTTAGAACGGAAATCGTGCGCGTTTACTTTTCTGCGTGTGTGTGTGTATGTTTGTTTTTGCCTCTATACCCTGCTTGCACCCATGTGCGCGACCCGATATCTGTGTATGTGTGTGTGTGTCTATGTATGTATACGTATTGCTGTTTATCTAGATATAATAAAACGCATATCTTGCTATATGTAGTAGTGAGTCGAACAAGCCTATGATAAAAGACGATCCAGCGGTGACCTTCTCGTCTATTTTTTTTCTTTTTTACTGCATCTTCATTATTATTTCGAAAGATTGCCTCTATCATTATAGATTATCACCTCTTCCTTGTTTTTTTCTTTCTTTTTCTTTTTAAGACAACAGGGAAAGACGAACGAGTGCGCGCGTGTGTGCGTTAGTCTGTCTCTTGATGAGGTAGGAAGAAAAACGGATATAGATAAGCTAGAAAAAGAGAAAGATCTATGACAGACAGACACATACATGGATATTCAGATTCGTAGTCAGAATGTATAAAGTGGCCGGTGTAATTAGCAGCAATGGTAATTGCGACTCTAAAACGTCTAAATCTATCTCCATGTACACGTGTGCAAACGTCTCTCTTTTTAAACCATTACAATACATTACAAACAAAATGGGAATGAAATCAGAAAAAAAAGAGATCTTTGAAGAGAAAAAAGCTGATGATTAATTACTTCCGTATGGCTTGTTTGACGAGGTGACGAGCTGTCGTTTAAACATCAAGTTAGACTTCATTCATATCCTGAGAGAGAAGAGAAGGTGGCGGGTAAAATAAAAGCAAATAAAAAATATCAACAACAATCGGGGAATCGGATTTACGACAGTCGTAAACATGCCACCTCCAATATTATATTTATGTGTCTTTTTTATCTTTTTACTGGCTTCAGCCATTAAGACTGTGCTGAGGCACCGCCTTGAGGAATTTTAAGTCGAATGAATCACTGCCTATTATTTTTTCAAGCCTGGTACTTGTTCTGTCGGGCTATTTGGCCGAACCGCTACATTAAATGGACGTAAGCGAACCAAGACCGGTCGTCAAGTGATACTGAGGGGTCGAACACAGACACAAAAGCACACACACATACATACATACACGCAATTACATATCTTTTATCGTACTTGTTTATGTCATGAGATTGGAGCCATGCTGGGACACCGCCTTGAAGGATTTAGTCGAACAAATCGACCCCAGTAATTTATCCTAACCGGTGGTGCTTATTCTATCGATCGATTTTGCTAAATTGCTACGTTACGAAGAGGCAAACAAACCAACACCGGCTGTCAAGCGGTGGAAAAACACAGACACATTGCACACAGATATATCTACTACGAACTAAATTTCCTCACAGAATATTGGCCGACTTGGGGTTATAGTAGATGATGACAGTAGCCCAAGGATATCCCCTGCGCAACATTCATGAATATCATCGTTTTAACGTCAACGTTTCAATGATTGCATGGGTCGGACGGAGTTTATTGAGGCAGATTTTTCTACAGCCTTTCCTGTCGCCATGCCTTACTCGTTTCCAAGCAAGATACGAAATGACATCAAAAGGTTCCCCGGACTAGTTATGTAGCGCACCAACAGATGGCAGCACACAGCTGTATGTGCAGTGAAAGCTAGCCGTGACCTTCATGAGGGGGTGTGCCGAGTGACATTGCTGAGTTTACTTTGCCAAGTTGTAAAATTTGTGCTTTTGTGATCACGTGTATGCTGTAGTCTGCGATTTTTGCCATCGACAGGAAGTTAGAACAAAAAGCCAACGTGATATTTTGCGTTAACTTGTGAAGTCTGCTACAGAGACATTTTATACAAAACCCACTTCAAATCGGTGATGTCCTTTAAAGTAGTGTAGTTTGTGATTTTAGGGAAATTTGGTTACTATTTTTAGTGGGTTGAGTAACAGCAATGAAACACTCATTGGCTAATTTCGCTGCTGTGTCTAGGAAGTCGAACTACATTGCTGACAGAGGGGATTAAGAGTGAAACGAGAGATGTTCTGAGCTCAGTAGTGGTGGTGGTGGTGGTGTGCGTGTGTGTGTGCAGACGACATACGTTGATTAGCTATTTATAAAAATGACGGCCAACAGAAAACAGCAAATGTTTGAGGTTAATTATAGAGACCTGAGCAATTTTAACAGGAAGGAAGATAAGAAGGAAAGCGATCACACGAGAGAGAGAGAGAGAGAGAGAGAGAGAGAGAGAGAGAGAGAGAGAGGGTGGAGAGAGAGGGAAGAAGATAGAAAGAAAGAGAGGGGAGAGATTGGAAGGTTCAGAAAGACAATGGTAGACAAGAAGAGAAAGAGAGATGAGAAGTGAAACAAAAGGAGAGGAGAGACAGGAATATGGAAAGAGAGAGAAATTTGGAGATCAAATGAGAAACAGAGTGGAGAAGAGAGGGAAAATTAAGAGAGATGAAAAGTAAGAGAGAGAAGACCGTGTAATCAAAAGATAGTCCAAAAACGACTTTTCACGTGAATCAAAACCGAAAGTACATTCGAGAAATTCAATGAATTTTAAACGGAAGCGCACGATGACAAGCATGAGCCCGTATATGGTCGCAAAATATGCAAGAAACAACAGCCATGCACACACACCTAGCTTAAATCACAACTCCAACGCAGGGTTTAATGGATGTAAGGCAAATGGGATCTTTTTTAAAACGGGGGCCACATTTTTCATTAATGTTTTACGTAGTGTTTTTGGTAAAATATTTTTGTATTCGAATTTATTTCATGAAAAAATTGTCTTATTTCGATAATTTCAACCAATCACTGACAAGTATTCAGTTGTTTATATTTACTCCTTTGGCTGATTAAGCCATAGCTTCGTTTTATTTGCTTTTTTCATTTTCTTTTTGTTTTTCTTCGTTTTATTTGCTTTTTTCTTTTTAAATTTGCTGTTTTACCCTAACCCTATCACCGATAGAATTGTTTCAGAATCGTTTGTTTATGTAGTCGGCACTTAATGTATATCGGCTGAATGGACGTCAGTGACTGGTTGAAATTACAGAAATACGACAACCTTTAACATGGAATAACTTAGGGATTTCTTTTTTTTTAAGAAGACTAAGAGAAAAAGATGTTTTATATGACACATTCTACCAGTGTTCCAAGTTTCAAAGTGTTTCGTTAATGGATAAAACTTGCAATAAAATTTCTTTTGAAACACACACACACACACACACAGGGTGGATCAAAACACAGTTTCCATTCACCAAACTGCGGAAAAATTTCAACAGGAAGCGCAAGGCGTGTACTAATCCAACTGAAGAACGGTAAAATATTAGCTATGCAAAGACATCGTTATCACAACAATGGCCGTAAGAAAATGGAGGTTGTTCTGCTGCAACCTGCATTCACATACATGCACACGTACATTACAAACAAATATACACATTGACTGTAGTTCAATGACTGAAACGAGTAAAAGAAAAAAGATGTATTGCAATGAAACTTTTTTAAATATAGCTTCCCACCCGTAACCATAGTTACTCGTAACGATAATTCAAAACCTCAACCGCAGGATAATCGGTCAGACACTACGAACGAACCATCGTAGTTTCACGCAATTGGTTTATTAATCTACCAACCAGCGGGAGGCTGTGGCGTGATAGGACTTTCTAGAATGTTCTTTCCAGCTTCCTCTAAAAGCCCGTTTTGCCTCTCGATTAATTGTAGGATGCATGTGCCTCCATCCTTGTCACGCTGGCGGCTCCAGACATTTACGCAGACAATTCTAGGTTCTAGGATAGACCCATTGCTAACATTCACAATGTCTTACAACTTACTTCTACAGTCGCGACACAGTCAGTCAGTCTCTCTCTCTGTCAGCAATGATTTATGCTGTTCATTGTAAATGGCCAATATCCAACAAACATCTTTATGTCCAGCAATAAATATTGCTGGACGTAAATATGTTCCCTGTTCGTGAATGTGCTTCAGTTGGGATTCACATAGCCAATGAACTGTTCTACATCGTACCAACAAGCAACATACGGAACATCGCGACGTCCTGAACATTTACTACCTGTGAACGTTTCAGTTTACACAGAAATGAGAGCTGTCACATCCAAATCATGTTTATGAAGACATAAAACACCTGCGCCCGTGTGTGTGTAAATATATATGTCAGTGGGGGTGTTTGGGGAGGGGTGTATTATATATCACTATTTAACATCCGTTTTTCCGTGCTAGCATGGGTTGGCCGATTTGACATAAACAGATGAAGCAAAGAGCTGTGCTGTTGAGTTCCAATGTCAGCTTTGAAATGATGTGTGTGTGTGCATTTGGTAGGCAGAAGTTCCACCATATGTACATGTATGTGAAAGGGCTCATGTTTCCTTTGATGATGATGATGATGATGATATATATTATATACAAATACACACAACAGGCTTCTTTCAGTTTCCATTTACCAAATCCATTCACAGAGCTTTAGTTCGCCCAAGATTACAGCAGAAAATACTTGCCCAAGGTGCCGTGCAGTGGGACTGAACTCAAGCCCACATAATTGAGGAGTAAACCTCTTAACCACACAGCCACATCTGTGCCTAAAACAAAGAAACACAACAAATGCAAAGAGGAAGTCTTTTGACAGGAAGTTCATTCTAAAACGAGGCTAAATTTTGTTTCCCCCACACAGGAGAGTGTGCTTAGCTTTCAATTCCTAAGTTTTATGTGGTTCAGATATTGGCAACAATTCACAATAAAAGAACTTCTAACAGCCAAAGTTGCTCAACAACACCAACTCAGCCAACGGGTTACATACAATAGGAGGTTAACAATAACATACATCACTGAATCACCAACAGGTTTGATATTGTTGAGCCAAAAACGAGACTACACACCCTCCCACTCCATCTCTCCCCCCCCCCCCTCATTCTCTCTGACTCAGTTACAATCATTAATCTGTTTATTTTGCCATCATCAAATTAGCACATCCCTACAGCAATAGAAGCCAGAAATCAATATGCTTCGACTTTTATGATAGTACAAGGATCAAATGGAACTTTGGCAAAAAAAATTGCGGAATCAATAATTATGGAAGAAACAGTAATGACAGTCAGGGTCGAAGGCAGAATCCCGCGCTGCTTTAAATGTGGCCTGAAGGGTCACATTAGAGCAGACTGCATGACAAGGGCCAGAAAAGCAGAAGAGAAACAACCAAATAATACGGAGGAGGATAAAGAAGAGAGCCCCAGGAAAGGAGGAGGAAGTAGCAGAAACAGAGGATAAATGGGAAGAGGCAACAGGAAGACGGCAAGTGAATTGAACTGTAAACCCCAATCCACACCTTCTCAGACCCACACTGCCCCTTGCAGACACCAGGTCTACTCATTCCAGTCGGACACGAAAACAAAAGAAAAAGTCAAACACACACAAAGAAATTCAAAACCCCTCCCCTAAGGCAAAAAAAAAAGAGAAAAAAGTGTAGGCGCAGGAGTGGCTGTGTGGTAAGCAGCTTGCCTACCAACCACATGGTTCCGGGTTCCGTCCCACTGTGTGGCACCTTGGGCAAGTGTCTTCTACTATAGCCTTGGGCCGACCAAAGCCTTGTGAGTGGATTTGGTAGACGGAAACTGAAAGAAGCCCGTCGTATATATATGTATATATATGTGTCTGTGTTTGTCCCCCACCATCGCTTGACAACCGATGCTGGTATGTTTACGTCCCCGTAACTTAGCGGTTCGGCAAAAAGAGACCGATAGAATAAGTACTAGGTTTCCAAAGAATAAGTCCTGGGGTCAACTAAAGGCGGTGCTCCAGGATGGCCGCAGTCAAATGACTGAAACAAGTAAAAGAGCTTACATGCGATTTGAAGTTAATGATGCATGAATGGAGTGTTGTCATGGAACGACATGAAAGGGGTTGGAACTATTGGGTTTGATAATATTTAGGAATTTCACAGGTGTGTAATTCCAGATAAAGAACAGGAGGAAATAAGACTTACGTTTAAAGATGGTTGTGCTTCTTGGGAGTTGGAATACGACTGGCACTACACAACTTATTGATAGACTATTGGAGGAAACGGGCCTTGATATTTTGAAAGGATCAGGGTTTAAAAGGTAGAAAATGGGGCTGCTCTTAAGTGGGGCGAATAGTTCCATTTCCATTTTTCGTTCATCATCATCATCATCATCATCATCGTTTAACGTCCGCTTTCCATGCTAGCATGGGTTGGACGATTTGACTGAGGACTGGTGAAACCGGATGGCAACACCAGGCTCCAGTCTGATTTGGCAGAGTTTCTACAGCTGGATGCCCTTCCTAACGCCAACCACTCAGAGAGTGTAGTGGGTGCTTTTACGTGTCACCCGCACGAAAACGGCCACGCTCGAAATGGTGTCTTTTATGTGCCACCCGCACAAGCCAGTCCAGGGGCACTGGCAACGATCTCGCTCGAAAATCCTACAGGAGCCAGTCAGGCGGTACTGGCAACGGCCACGCTCAAAATGGTGCATCTCATGTGCCACCCGCACAAGAACCAGTCCAGGGGCACTGGCAACGATCTTACTTGGCTTGCCGGGTCTTCTCACGCACAGCCCATTTCCAAAGGTCTCGGTCCGTAGTCATCGCCTCGGTGAGGCCCAATGTACGAAGGTCTTGCCTCACCACCTCAGCCCAGGTCTTCCTGGGCCTACCTCTTCCACGGGTTCCCTCAACTGTTAGGGTGTGGCACTTTTTCACGCAGCTATCCTCCTCCATTCTCACCACATGTCCATACCAGCGCAATCGTCTCTCTTGCACGCCACAACTGATGCTTCTAATGTTCAGCTTTTCTCTCAAGATACTTACACTCTGACGGGTATTCACATTGACATTACACATCCAACGGAGCATACTGGCTTCATTCCTTGCGAGCTTACGTATGTCCTCAGCAGTTACAGCCCATGTTTCACTGCCATGTAGCATGGTTGTTCGTACGCATGCGTCATACAGTCTGCCTTTTACTCTGAGTGAGAGTCCCTTTGTCGCCAGCAGGGGTAAGAGCTCTCTAAACTTTGCCCAGGCTATTCTTATTCTAGCAGCTACACTTTCAGCGCACCCACCCCCACTACTAACTTGGTCGCCCAGATAGCGGAAGCTATCGACTACCTCTAGTTTTTCACCCTGGAATGAGATAGAAGTTGTTTCCTGTTTGTTTGCAGTCTTTATTGCACCTGAACATCTGCCACAAACAAAAACTAACTTGCTAGTTAACCTGCCTTTGATGTTGCTGCACCTCTTATGTGTCCATAGCTTGCACCGGGTACATCTTATAGAGTTACTACCTACTCCTTTTCTACATACTGAGCAGGGCCATCTACCTGAAGGGGTTTGTGTTTTATCTACCTTCCTACTTATTAGGATTTTGGTTTTAGCTAGGTTGACTCTAAGGCCCTTCAGTTCTAGACCTTGCTTCCACACCTGAAACTTCTCCTCTAGTTCTGATAGTGACTCCGCAATTAGGGCAAGGTCATCAGCATAGAGGAGCTCCCAGGGGCAACCTGTCTTGAACTCCTCTGTGATTGCCTGGAGGACTATGGTAAATAATAGGGGGCTGAGGACGGAACCTTGGTGGACCCCTACCTCTACCCGGAATTCATTGCTGTACTCATTTCCAACCCTCACCTTACTGGCCGCATCTCTGTACATGGCTCGCACAGCTCTCACTAGCCATTCTTCTATCCCAAGTTTCCTCATTGACCACCAGATAAGGGATCGGGGGACCCTGTCAAAGGCTTTCTCCATGTCAACGAAAGCCAGGTACAGAGGTTTATCCTTGGCTAGGTATTTCTCTTGCAACTGTCTCACTAGAAATAAGGCATCAGTAGTGCTTTTACCTGGCACGAACCCAAACTGCATCTCATCTAAATTGATTCGCTCCCTAATTAGTTGGGCTATGACCCTCTCTGTAACTTTCATAACCTGATCTAACAGCTTGATGCCTCTGTAATTATTTGTATCTAAAGCGTCCCCTTTACCTTTGTAGCAGTTGACTATGATGCTGCTACACCAGTCATAGGGTATGACTCCTTCGTGTATCACCTGGTTCGTAATACGGGTGACTAGGCTATAGCCAACACTGCCAGATATTTTGAGCATCTCTGCAGTGATTCCTGATGGGCCGGGGGCTTTCCCGGTCTTCATACTCTTAATTGCTTTATCTACCCTGGTACTATCAACTCGGATAGCTGGTCCCTCTATTGGGTCGACATATATACTATTGGGTTCATATTGTTGTAATTTTAAAGAATTTGAAATAATAATTATTATTATTATTCAAATTCTGCCGAGGTTGACTTTGCCTCTCATCCTTTCGGGGTTGATAAAATAAGTACCAGTTACGCACTGGGGTCAATGTAATCAACTTAGTCCCTTTGTCTGTCCTTGTTTGTCCCCTCTGTGTTTAGCACACCTTAGGTAATAAACAAACAAGTATTCTACCTGTACTGTGTTCAAACCAGAAGTCGGAGTCAGAAACAATTAAGAGGTAGTCGGAGTCGGTAAAACTATATACTGACTCCGACTCCCGATATCCTTATTCTTTAATATAAACCAGTTATAAAATACAGGGCCTACTCAGAGTACAAGCGTGTGCATATGCTTTATGAGATATGTAAACCACAATCACTTAATTACATAAAGTGGAGTCGGAGTCAAAGGTGCCAATAGTAGAGGAGTTGGAGTCGAAGTTTTTTGTTTCGACTCCACAACCCTGATTCAAACCAGCCAAATCTGGCTTCTCACACTTATCCTACAATGTCATTCAAAAAAAATAACCAATCATATCACTGAAATCTCTAAGCTACCAGATAAGGCATGAAGAATCAGAAACAACTTCAATAAATAAATAAACATTACATTTGATAGAATAATCCAGAATGCTAAAGGATTAGCAATAGCATGGTGCAAAGACACATTGCATTCTCTCCCTTGTTCAGTCTATATCTGTATGCTTGTTGCTGCTGCTGTTTTTTTAGCCCCAGGTCAGACCTGAAAGAATACACCCTTGGCATGTCGATGATCAACATAAATGCCGAGGTTTGATCGACCCATCGCAGATCTATTGCAGCAGATATTAACATACCTCTCTGCTCAGCTATGAAGCATGCTACACATTCTGGCATATTGCAGTTTACCGTTCAGTGTGTGGCAGTACGAACTTCCAGTGTGCAACTACCGTCTTGGTGCTAGTGTTGAAGTGTTCTCACCCCTACTGCTCACCTCTGTTACAATGTATTGGGTAAATAAATGCTACTTTCCTTCTTCCGTACAATAGCGAAAAACAGTTCAGCGAGTATGTTGGTTGTAAATAGTTGCATTATAAAAATA
Source organism: Octopus bimaculoides (assembly GCF_046866305.1). Classification (NCBI taxonomy): domain Eukaryota; kingdom Metazoa; phylum Mollusca; class Cephalopoda; order Octopoda; family Octopodidae; genus Octopus; species Octopus bimaculoides. The sequence continues at coordinate 2,115,507 of NC_142947.1, forward strand.
ATGCAACTGTTAGATACATCAGGTTTTCAATACCTTTTCAGAAGGAGCTTTAGGGCTAAGGAAACAGAGAGGTTGTGCTGGGATAGAAAAGGCAGCTGGGAGACAAAGACAGGAAGAGAAATACAAACACACACACATCAGCACAGTTTGGAGAGAGAGACAAATAGACAGAGAATGTGGAGATATACTAAAGACAAAATGAGAGGGTAATGAAAGAGAGAGAGAGAGACAGCATTCTGTTAGTCTAACCAAGTGAGCCTGATACTTAAAACTACAATGAGATCCACTGACATAGTAACTCCTACAGAACACACACACACTTCCACTGATGCATGCATATTCCCACACACATGCAACACACCATCATCATAAATTTAAAAAACCTCATGTCAAGTATTTTATCCAGATGCCTTTAGGTAGTAGTGGGAGTTTACAAACAAACAATACATTCGTATACTCACTCACTCTCTCTCTCTCATATTTACCTACCAACCTCACTTGAACAAGGCCACGGCCTCTACGCGGACACTTGACCTACAAGAAATAACAACAAAATCTCCCTTGAATCATACAAAAACATGAGCAAAAAAAAAATTTTTTTAAACAGCACAATAGGCACAGTCGTGGCCTGGCTGTGTGGTAAGAAGTTTTCCAGCAGTGGGACTGAACCTAGAACCAGAAAGTAAGGAAAAAAAACTTCTTACCACAAAACTACACCTTCACCTTACAGTGTGGTTAATTTTGCTTTTTCCATTTTTTTTTTTTTTTCGAATATAAAATGTCACTGACCTCTGAGTTATTCATTCTCACTGTATCTATTTACAACTTCTCTTTTCAATAAAAAAATTAAATATTTGATTAGTCACCTGTATGACTTCAAAGCTCTCTTGTTTGCCAAAGACCTCTTATAAATCTTTCTTATATTTATGGAGCTGTACTTGCATAGCAAGTGACCTGATCTGACATCGTGTGCTGGAACAAAAACAATTGAAGCGTGGAAGGTGTATATAAGCCATTTAAAAACACACAAAAACCATTAGATTCACCTGAAAACTTCAATTTAATTTGTGCCAAAATATTTCTTTCGCTTTGAAACCACGACCTGTTCACTAACAAAATTCTGTTCTGCACGGAATTTTTGTGCATTTTTAAATGGCTTATAAACACCTTCCAATCTACAATTGTTTCATATATTTCTTACTTTATATTTGGTTTACATCTCTATATTTTACCTAAGTACATAAATCTTGGGCTGTGTGTATCATCATCATCATCATCATCATTGTTGTTGTTTAACGTCCGTTTTCCATGCTGGCATGGGTTGGACGGATCGACTGGGGTCTGGGAAGCCAGGAGGCTGAACCAAGCTCCAGTCTTGATTTGGCAGTGTTTCTACAGCTGGATGCCCTTTCTAATGCCAACCACTACAAGGGTGTGGTGGGTGCTTTTTACGTGCCACCAGCCAGAGGAGACTGGCAATGACTACAATTGGTTGGTGTTTTTTATGCGTCACCGGCACGGAAGCCAGTCGAGGCAGTGCTGGCACCGGCCACGTTCGGATGGTGCTTTTTACGTGCCACTGGCATGGGAATCGCAACTACAATTTCCATTTGATTTTGATGTCCTTGACTCAATAGGTCTCCTCAAGCACAGCAGGTCGCCCTACAATCCAAGGTACTTTTGAAGGGGCTGGGGCTGGGTATGCGACATTGGTGTAGGTTTCAGCTGTGAATTCACTTTATTTGCTGGGTCTTTGCAGTCACAGCATATCTCCAGAGGTCCTGGTTATTTGTCATTGCTTCACCACCTCATCCCATGTCTTCCTGGGTCTACCTCTACCCTGAATTCCTTCAACTGTTTGGGAGTGGCACTTCTCCACTTACCAAGGAACACCACAAAATGGTGGTGGCGGCGTTGATGGTGGTGGTGGTGGTGGTGGTGAGCAGGGGAGTTTATGATTACATGATTATTATTATTATTATTATTATTATTATTATTATTATTATTATTATGGTGGTTTGTTGTTGATTGTTAAATGTAAAACAATAACGTAGTGAGGACAAAGAGCAGCCAAATGGTGTCATAATGCGTGTACGGATATAACCATTGCCACTATTTCGTCTACAACAGAGAGTGCCTACATAGGTCTGCTAGAAATAGCAGCTAATTCTGTGTTCTGAGAAAGAAAAGAAAAAAAGAGAATGACAATTGGATGATAGAGTAAGAGAAAAAAATGGGATGGTCTTCATTGGATTGTTTTTGATAAGGGATCAGCTTGAGCAGCATGAGCCAAATACAACATCAAAGCATAACTTAGTGGACTGTGGCCATTCTGGAACACTACCTCCAAGAGCTCAAACAAATCAACCATACATCATTTACATTTCATGGATATTTGTCCTCACCTTGTTTGTTAACAACAAACAAGATGAGGACAAATATCCGTCAAATGTAAATAATGTACATAATTCCTCATCTCTTAAATATAGATCAACCATATTACTTCTGATTCTTTTGGTTTCATTTTCATGCAACTCTTGACCCTTCTTGGCAGCAACATCTGAGACAGCAGCGAATGTATGGCATTCTTCCCACCATCACCTCGGTAACCAGAGAAAGAACAACACATTACATCGAACACTGCTGGAGAGTCAAGAATTAGATATCCAGCAATCTCCTTTTCCGGAAACCCACACATGGACATACAGGTTATCAACAGACCAAGACGAGCATATCTCGATCAACTTGTGCAAAATACTGGATATGGAAGATCAGGACATCTGGTGTGGAAGAGAAGCATTGTTGTGGGCAAGTCACCTGACCAAATAGATACAGATTATAATATAGGTTACATAATTTATGATGCTGTAATAAAAAAATCTTGTGTGTTTGTGTGTCTGTGTTTGTCCCCCCAACATCGCTTGACAACCGATGCTGGTGTGTTTACGCCCCCGTAACTTAGTGGTTTGGCAAAAAAGACCGATAGAGTAAGTACTAGGCTTACAAAGAATAAGTCCTGAGGTCGATTTGCTCGACTAAAAGCGGTGCTCCAGCATGGCTGCAGTCAAATGACTGAAACAAGTAAAGAGTACACACACACACACCATATATCTTCTGTCTCTGATGTGTTTCAGCCATTAGGCTGCAGTCATGCTGGAGCACCACCTTCAAAAGAAAATTTTACTCAAATAAATTGACCTTGGTACTTATTAAAAAAAAAAACAAAAAAAAAACTGGTCCTTACTCTATCAGTTGTTTTGCTGAACTGCTAAGTTATAAGGATGTAAAGACACCAACACTGGTTGTCAAGTGGTGGCTGTGGAGGTGGGGGACAAACACAGACACAAAGATGACAGCCTTCTTTCAGTTCTTCTCTACCAAATCCACTCACAAGCTTTTGGTTAGCGCAGCACTCGTTCCATCAGTTTCTAATACCACACCGCTAAGTCTACACAGATGTAAACAATCTAACAATTGTCAAACAGTGGTGGATGACAAGCACACACACACACACACACACATCTATAAAATAGATGGCACATATGGTCTAAGCATCAGATAACAGACAGATTGAATGAAGACGAAAAAAATAATTACTTCATGTAGTGATTAGCATCTGTCTAATTAGAATGAATACACTGAAGATTAGTCAACACACACACACACTGATACACACATACACACACATATATTGGAGCCTGGTGTAGCCATCTGGTTCAGCAGTCCTCAGTCAAATCGTCCAACCCATGCTAGCATGGAAAGCGGACGTTAAACGATGATGATAATGATGATGACACACACACATGTAGAGGTAAACTCGTGGAACATGAATGTAAACAGACGACATGTTGTTTGATGAAAGCAAGATGAAACTTCGAAGTTACTATCAACATCTTCCTTACAGAACCTAATCAAGCATGTGTGTGTGTGTTTACTGCTAAACACACACCAGAAGGCACCGACTATTCAACTGGATGTCCTTTTGAAATTTCACTTGAAAAGGTTACAGAGCACGTACTACTGCTGTTTCAGCTGAGGTCACCATGTGCAAACATTTATATCTTTTATTTATAGGTACAATCACACACACACACACACATATATATAAGTACATACATACCAATCAGTATTGTGGGGTTTCAGAGATGGAACCTACTTTCCAAGTGATCATTTTTCTCCTTCCTATCTTTCTACATCGATAAACATTCAATATATCTTGCCTATCAGTTTGTATCTTCCATAAAACTGTAGTTGTCTTTATTATCTATCTATCTTTTTTTTTTTTTTTTTTTTTAAAGTTTCAGCTTAGAGCTGCGGCCATGCTGATGCACCATATATAACATAATATGGTAAAAATTCGATATTAATTAATATCAATTTAATACCATAATATGGTAAAAATTCGATATTAGTTAACATAATGTGCTAGTTTCCTGGTATTAAATTTATATATATATATATATATATATATATATATATATAGTGAGAATTTACAAAAACAAAAGATGAGATGAAGATGGGTGTGTAAACAACAAATAGATGTATTAGTTTAATGCTCGGGGAGTGAGAAAGTCTTTTACATTACGAGCCTACGCTCTTTGACAGAAAGGAACACAGAAATAAACAGAGAGAGAAAACAGAAAAAGGTATAGTGGCTAGGATCTGTATATATATATATATATATATATATATATATATATATATATAAAGAAAACAAGAAATGGAACGAGAACGTAACAGGCGACAAAAAAACATTCAGGCAATTAGACAGTACAAAAACGGGCAGGAAAAAAACATTCGAATCTTCCTGTCCTCAGTCGAGTTCCCGATTATCTTTGCAGTTTCGGCCAGTTACACTCGAGACTGCTCCAATCTGGTTAGTGTGCCATGTGTGGCACATTATCATTAATTATAGAATAGCAAAGGTATTCCAGCCATCCCTTTTATGACATTTGATGGGTTTTCCACTGATTTTGGCAAAGGGTGTTCGGTGGTAAATTTGATGAAGCAAATACGGCTTTGAGTTTTGCTTCCTTAATTTAAGTCTCAACCCAAAACAGCTTAACACAATGTTAGACAAAGCTTTGAATTACAGCAGGAATAGCTGTGTGGTTGAGAAGTTTGCTTCCCAACCACATGGTCTTGGGTTCAATACCACTTTGTGACATTATGGGTATCTTCTACTATACTGCTAGGCCAACCAAAACCATGTGAGTTGATTTGGTAGACAGATACCCGCCATGTGTGTGTGTGTGTGTGTGTGTGTGTGTGTGTGTGTGTGTGTGTGGTGTAGGGGATTCTTTAATTGGATCCAATGTGTCCAAAGACTGCATCAAGCTCCATGGCATGGTTTTTACAGCTAGATACTCTTTCTCACACCAACTACTTTACAACATGGTCTGAGTGCTTTTTTTTCCATGCCACCTGGACTACCGAGATCACCATGAGCTGACACACCCACCACTACACGAGGTGGTGGTGGGTCAGCTTCATGTTAGGGGACAAGAAGATTACTGGGGCGAGGGGTGGAGAGCAGGTTCCCACAGAGGGATCTGCATGGCTACTCACAACTTGTAGGGGAACGAAAGAGTGATAGAAAAAGTGATCACACACTTATAGGTATATAAGGTGGATGAGAGCAGCACACACACGATTCTAATGATTGAGACTGGACTCAGCATGCGTCTGTAAGGCGGGAAATACAGCTGAGGAGTGGAGGCGGCACTCACACTTGGTATTCAGAGTGATGTGGGACCTTGAGTGTTCTTTGATCGACCCTAAGTGACAGCCCTCCTCTTGAGACTTTAACACGTGTGTAAACTGTGATCAATCGCTCTTCATTCATTTCGATGTAGGCCCACTTTTTTGTGATGTGATCCATCATCCTTGAGAAAGTAATGAAAAATATATTTTTTTTTATGAGGGAGGCGAAGCCTGACGCAAAATGCCCTGCAATATTTGTTCCGGCTCTTCACGATCTCGAGTTCAACTCCTGCAGAGATCGACTTTGCCCTTCATCTCTCCGAGGTCGATAAAAACAAAACCTGGCACTTCAAACGACGAGGGTTCGCGTTGATCTGATCAACGGAACATCCTTCTCGTGAAATTAACGTGCAAATGGCTGAGCACTCCACAGACATGTGTCACCTCAACATAGTTCTCAGGAAGGTTCAGCGTGACACAGAATGTGACAAGGCCGGCCCTTTGAATACAGGCACAATTCATTTTTGCCAGCTTTAGGGATTGGACTTATGTGAAATAAAGTTTCTTGCTCAACGATACAACGTGCCGCCAGGAATCCTAACCAGCAAGCCATGAACCCCCTCATCTAACGTCACGAGCAAATAAAATATGTCGCTGTAGAAAGAACTATTGGTGGAGATGGAGTATATGTAATCTGGGTATACCCCCCCCCCTTTTAAATTTTGTTTTTTTTTACGGAATCCTATGTTTCAGACCATGGAGAATCCGATTCTGCAAAAAAATTTTCAAAAATCTCTATTTCAAAATTTCGATCCACACCCCCCCCCCCCCGGTTTTTATATAGATCCACAGGGTAAACCTAACCCTAACCGTAATCCTAACCCTAACCCTAACACTAGTTTTGTGAGATTTGGCTGTTATTTCTAGCATGTAAATAGCCTGCTTGGTGGTGGTGGGGGGAATTGAAATTTTTCAAAATTTTTTTTTTTCAGAATCGGAATCTCCATAGCCTAAAACGTGGGATTCCGTAAAAAAAATTAATAAATAAGGGGGGGAAAGGTTCAGATTACATATAGTCCATCTCTACCGAACTATTATTGCAAATTGGATTGGCAGAACCGGTAGAGCGTTGGAGAAAATGTTGTGTGAGGCTTCAGTTACCTCCCTTCGCAACCCGCGATCAAATCCAGCCGGGACAGAATTTGTTCGCCTTTGTTTCGCATATCCTTCCGGTAGAGGAAGGGGGAGAGAATAAAGTATCAACGAACAGCTGGGATTGGGGGGAGTGACTATATTTGAAGCATGGTGTCTACATTAATATTGAGTAACATTCTATAACAGGAACGTGTTCTATAACAAATGGAAGTACATCCTCTATGCCCGCATGTATACACACACACACATATACATAAATATATAGCATGTACACAAATACACATGCACACATATGTATGTATATAACGTTTGTTTCTATGCTAAGGAATAAATATAAACAATTTAACATTAAATTGAAGATCACTTAATACTGTTTGGGAGAACGAGAGTAGAGTACAACTGTTTAGTAGGGTAGGCAAAAGTCCGCCAAGTACATAGTTTAACTCTTACAATGTAAAAAGGTTGTTGACGGCGAACAAGCCGAAACTTCGAAGTCATTATCAACATTTTCCTTGTTAAAATTCACACACACACATTATAGAGAGATAGATACACACACACACACACGTGTGTATGATTCATAAATGCAAGAGAACAGGCAGTTCACATAATATATGAGATGATCATTATAATATATCGTTATATACACACACACACATTTACATCGTGTGTATATATATAAATATATTACACACACATATTACATGTACAGAGAGTCGAGTATATATGTGCAGATATACACTTAAACAATACTTGAACAACATGACTGAAATATTATATAATAATAACATAAAATCAATGAATGAATACGATGTCATCAATTGATTTATTGATCAAAGATGACAATTCACTTATGTAATATTATTTGCTATTGTTTAGCCTCAGGTCAACTGTACTAATACAACAGATTTATTAAAGATGCTCCAATTGTGATCATCCAGCCTCAATCCTTGATGTTCCTCTTTTTTTTAATGTCGGTTTATAGGAAAATCAATCAATTTCACGTTAAACTGAAGGATTATTCAACAATAGATTACACTGTTTCTTTTGTAAAAGAATTTGTAGACAGTAACTTCGAAGTTTCGGTCTGCTAAGCCCTGGAAAGGGGAGGCACAGGACGGTCACAGCTGGAACACGTGAACGTACAGTATCCAAAGTGCCCTTCACTTCCCCAAAGTCGGTGTGATTTAGGTGTTATTTCTAGTAAGACGAGCCACTACTAAACTGCTTCGTAATAGTAGTTACTGATGTGTAACCTCAGGTCAGGTATGATCCAACAGACCGAACGTCTGATCAGCTCTAAAAGACGTTCCAGTTGTGACCACCCTGTCTATTATAGATTAGACATGCAGTATACACCTCGAACTGCAATATCTAACGTTTATCCCCACCTCTTTCTCTTTTCTTCTTATAAGACAGTGTGATCACAGCCGAGATTTAGCTGCTATTTCTTTTCATACGGGGCTAGCAACCATGCTCGATCACAGGTGTCGTCGTTGATGTTGTTATTGTTGTTGTATGTAACCTCAGGTCAGCCTATAACCAGCTTCGTGTTTTTCCTCGACACGATACAAGATTCCAAGACCATACTGTACAAATGTACTCTCACGACAGATATGGTTTTGATTCAAGAGGAAACATATTTGACTGCTATTTCTTACGGGTCGGTGCGACCGTCTAATTAAGCAACCCCACCCCTTCCTTCCTGCTGTTTAGTTTACAGGTGTGTGTCGCAGCTTCTATCATAATTATTCATAATTATCAATCATCATTTTGTAAAATAAAATTCTTTTCTGAGTTATACACTTCGATTAAGATATATATAAAACTGTACTTTGTGGTACTCGTGCTGAGTTCAAACGCAGGTTATTACGAATATGAATATTTATTTTGCATGCATGAGGTTAGATATACATATAAGCAGAATTAAAATATCATGAGTAATAATTAAATTGAATTAAATTACAAATACTTACTTTAATCAGAAAATATAATAAGTCTAAAGTCTAATCCGAAGTAAGAATGTTCCCTCCAGCAAAAGAATCTTCTTGGCATTGTTGCATGTTGTAAATAATAACAATATTGTCAATTAAGGTAAGATGAGGTGATAGGTTCGCGCTTTGCTATGTGTATTATATGGATATATAGCGAAGTACTTTCTCATTTTTGTCACGTAGTTACGAAGCTTAGTTTCTTGTTTTAATTATTATTCCACCTTCAAAGCCGACAACAAACGTAGAAGAGGACAGATATTTTTTCCACACTAATTAAATTGAAAGTATAACAATATTTATACTGATTAATTAAATTAGAAATATACACAGCAAGTCTACTTTTGTAAAAAAAAAACTGTTAAAATATTTATGATAATGTAATAATAAATGAGAAATGTATGTTTAGCAGTAACTGAAATTATATTAATGATGAGAGACGATGAGAAGAGAAATAGTAGAAAATTTTAGAGAAATTCTAGCAGAGTAGAAATAAAACAGGTCAGTTAGACATCATCTCTCTGCTACCTTCTATCTCTCTCTCTCTCTCTCACTCACTGCCTCGTGCGTATTTTCACTCTCTCATTATAACTACTATTTTCTCGGTCACCCCATCCTCTCTTTCTTTCACACACTCACCCTCTCAGTACCTCATGTGTATTTCACTGTCTCTCCCCTCTCTTTTATCCACATACGCAGTCTCCCTCTCTCTCTCATTCCCCTTTTTTCACAATCACATCCTATGTAGTTTCACTCTCCCTCCCTTTCTCATTCCTATACACTATCTCCTCTCTCTCTCTCTGATTTTCGTATATCCTCACACTTCCCCTCTCTCTCTCTCCCTCTTTCTTTCACACATAGCGTACTTTCACTCTCTCACTCACACATTCGTAAATTTCACCCCTCGCTCTCTTATCCACTCGTGTGCTGTCATCCTGCCTCGCACATGCATTAGTGTATATGTATATATATTCAATTTTTCGTATTTTCAATAAAATATATAAGAATCTTGGTTGTTGTAGAAATAATAATAGCTAAATATAATGACAGAAAGGCGAACAACGGTAACATTTAGTGAATGAAAAAAGAGATTAAAAAGAAAAAGGTATCACATACGAAATGACATCAAAAGGTTCCCCGGACTAGTTCTGTAGCGCACCAACAGATGGCAGCACACAGCTGTATGTGTGGTGAGAGCTAGCAGTGACCTTCATGAGAGGGTGTGCCGAGTGACATTGCTGAGTTTACTTTGCCAAGTTGTAAAAATTGTGCTTTTGTGATCACGTGTCTATGCTGTAGTCTGCGATTTTTGTCATGGACAGGAAGTTGGAACAAAAAGCCAACGTGATATTTTGCGTTAAACTTGGGAGGTCGACTACAGAGACATTGAATAGACTTCGGCAAGCTTTTGGCGACGAGGCAATGGGTCGAAAGCGAAGAACCTCTCTGGGCGATTTGGGAGACTTGCCACGAGCGTCACCCCCGAAAATGTGGGGAAAATTTATGAACTTGTACATGAGGATCGTCGGAGACAATAAACGACATTGCTGATCTTGTTGGTCGGTCGTATGGGTCCGATCAGGCAATCCTAACGTCTGAATTGAACATGAGGTGTGTCTCTGCTAAGTTTGTTCCTCGCTTGCTGACCACTGAGCAGAAAGAACATCGTTTCGAAGTCGGTCAAGATCTCCGTCAGCGTGTCACTGGTGACCCATCTTTCATGTCGAGGATCATCACCGGTGATGAGAGTTGGGTCAACGGGTACGACCCTGAGACGAAGCAGCAGTCGTCACAATGGAAGAGGCCTTTCTTTCCACGATCGAAGAAGGCACGACATCCGTGGTATTGTGCGTCTCCCAGGGTCAGACCCTCAATCGAAAGCTCTACTGCGACGTTCTGCAATGTTTGAGGATGGATGTCTAGCAAACGCGACAGAATCTGTGGGGGTGCGGATTGGATTCCTCACGACAATGCGTCCTGTCACCGAGCTCTCCTCTCGCCAAAAACAATAGGGTGTCGCTCCCGCACCGGCCCTATCCGCCAGATTTAGCATCTGCGAATTTCCATCTCTTCCCCCAAAATGGAATTGCAGCTCAAAGGTCGCCGTTTTAACACCGTTGTCGAGGTCCAGAGCGAATCGCTGGTCCCCGACTCGCTTACGGAAAACGACTTCCAGGCCGGATTCCAAAAGTAACAGGAATGCTGGAACGGGTGTAGTGCTGCGCAAGGTGACTATTTCGAAGGAAATTATGTTAAAACTTAAGTAAATAAGTTATTTTCTTAGTCCGGGAACTTTTTGATACCACCTCGTACGGTGACTCGTCTTATGAAATATAAACCGATTCCTTCAAGAACAAACACTCAAAAAGCTGTCTAATTTAGGCATTGACGATACCATTAATTTACTATAAAAATTTGTATATATTTATGTATATTTACCTGTATGGAAATTGGTATCAAAGACGGGTTACATCATATGTTGTGTAATCAAATCGTCGGCAAGTTCTTTCTCGTCTAGATTTCCTGACTTTTCCATTCTCGCGTTATTTCTTGGATTTTCGTAAATAGAAACCGATCCTGAAAAATGAAAATTGTCAAATGAAAGGGATTTTTTAAAAGGCAATTGTTAATAATTCCAGTTAGACCTTATAGCAGATGTATATGAATATCATGTCAAATAATATTCAATATGCGTACCCTCTCGTTGTATATATATAGCAATAAAATATAAATTGTGTGATCGGATCTAATGTAACTAAAAATAAAATATCTTTACATTCTTTTACAACGAAGTGAAAAAAGAACAAGAGGGAAAAAATTCTTGCATCTTACTTCCAGGTAGCAGTTTTATTCCATTTCTTTCTTGACCGACAAAAGCAAAGAGTAAAAAAAAAACTGCATACATAATTTACATCTAAAGAAGAATTAAACAAAAGCAACTTGAAGGCTATCTATCCTGTCGTCATGTTATTCATGTCTGAATAAAATTCCAGTTGTAAAATTACTTGACCAAATGGCTGAAGAAGAACGCCTAGCAACAGAGTCGAGCTTATTCCACTGTCGAACAATGCACAAATACTAATAACACATCCATTCTTTCAACGAATGAAATATCCATAACCTGCTGCTAATTTAATTCGCCAGTGACCTGATAATGGCTTAGGTTAGAAATGAGTAAAAAATAATAACAATGACAGTTTATAGTCACTATTTGAAGAGGAAGAATTTGTAGTCAAAATAATATACGTGGAAGCATTATTTCTTTATTCTATTAATTCTTCCTGCTTCTTTTATTTTGGTGTGATGAATGAAGAATCTGTAAAATGAGCCAAAATATTAGACCGAATAGAACCAAAATCACTTGTTAATTAAATTAAAATAACCCTGTTCAATTCTAAATATTTGCAGTGCAACTATTAATTGCTTTGTTTTCGTTTTTATTTTTCATTATATTTTTTTAATTCATTAGCAAAGAATTTGCGAACTATTAAAGACTGTTATTTTAAAACACCAGGTCAATCCTGATGAGTAAAAACATCTATGATCAAAGCGCATTCCAGCCACGACCATCCCTATAGTTTACCTTCCTTCTCCATAATATTGCTGAATGTGTCCTTTATTTAAGACAAGGGTGTGGTCTTTCTTAAGTGAAAGGAGAGAGATATAATTACTGCTCTTTCTAGCAGGTCGTTTGACTTGTAAGTCATCGTAACACGAACCATTTCCCTCAAGACGGTGTTTCAATTATTTAATTACTGGCAGAAATAAATCAAATATTTTTTTTTATGGTGAAATTACATCACGTTCAGATTTATTTATGATACACAAAATATAGAACTAGTGATATTGGGGACTTCTTGTAGTAATGAACAAGACTTAGTAATATATTTCATAACCTTGATGCCCCACGAAAGTTTTTAATGACCGCGTAAAGCAAACACGAGGAAAATTAACAAATCGGGCTGGTTTTCGTTTAAAAAACAAAATCCTTTTAACTTTAAAACCTACTCGTTCTTTAAAAAAAAAAGACATTAAATGATAATGTAATTCCAAATAGAATCTGGATTTAATACGAAACAAGGATCGTCAAAGTTCAAACGCATTTTGAGAAGAACGAACTTATATTTATTATAACCTGAAAGCTGTACATAAAAGGCATTTTGCGGGAAAACATAACAATCAGTTCGATTGGTTTTTAAATGTAAAAACGGCATAACTACAGAGTTGTATAATTTCTATTTCCAAAATCAACCCCAATTGTCCCTTAAGAGGGTACTTAAATTACCATCTAATTCCGGATACTTTGTGTCTTTAATAAAACAAAACGAGATGGTCACTAGTTGGTAGGAATGTCTCTGACTGATCAGCGCTGACCTGGAGTTGAAAAACAAACCCACAACAGGTTATTTATATATATAATAATAATAATAATAAAAATAATATAATAGATTCAGATTTTAACAATTACTGTTCACCATCAACGTGTACAGTGGAAGTTCGTTTATTGTGGTCTGCTCGATAAGAGACCTTTAAATAACAATAAACGGCTTGAGAACATTAAACGAAGTCTATAGCAACATTCAGGGCATGTTTTGGGAAACGTATTTTGATAACAGATAAACTATACCAGTTTCATTAAGTAGGTGATTCTGAGAAATCTGTAACTATAATGTTTGCTTGTGCGTGTATATATATATCATGTATACATAATAATATATAGTTCATATCTTTCTCAGTAACATGTTTTTATAATTTCGAAGCAAGCTTTTACAAAGGAACTAAAGAATTAAGTTAAACTTAAGAAGTTACAAACTACAAAATTATATATATATATATATATATATATATATGTATATATATAGGTTCGAATTTTTAATGTGACATTAATTATGAAAAGTTATTTATAAACATGCAACGGATTTGGAAAAAAAAAAAAACAATAAAGCGGAATCAATTTTCATAATTATAGTTAAAATTCAGTTAATTAACGCGTACAGTTTGTAGTATGTTAATTTACAATCTAATTAAAATTTTGAAATATGTGGGATTAATTAAGTTCTTGAGGGAACGAGATGAGCCCACAGTCGTTTTTAAATTTTCATCATTCCCTCAATAAACATTTTGGCAGCATCAAAAGACCTGAATGTTTATTTACCTTGGTTTAATTCAATTAATTGCCACGTTTGTATTATGTACTTTATCTCTAATAAATCTTTCTTTAAACGTGTAACCAGTGGCAGGCAGCTCCTATATAAAGTCGCTGTAATCAGTAAAAATAACAGCTAAATCTCCCTTAAATCACTCAGAACCCAAAAAGAATAAAAAAGAGATTGATACATTGGATAAAGTAGTTCTAGATATACTTTATCCGAAAACAAGACAGGAAAATCAGAATTGAAACATCTTCGAAATCTAAATCGTTGACCTAGGGTTAAACAACGTCTTTTGGACACGTTTTCTATTCTTAGTTCATTAGCATAATAATTGAATGATTTCCTCCTCGCAAAATATAATACAATCTAGTTTGAGCTTTATTTATAAATCTATGTGATCATTATTATGTGATCATTATTATGTAATCATTATTATGTGATCATTATTATGTGATCATTATTAAAACTGTAACTAAGGCGGTAAACAGGCAGAATGGCTGAGCGTCGATCAAAATGCTTAACGGCATTTCTTTTTACGTTAGGAGTTCAAATTCTGCCGAGGCCAACTTTGTTTTTTATCCTCTCCGGGTCGATAAAATAAGTACCAGCTGAACACTGAGGGTCGATGTAATATCGGTTGGCCCTCTCCCCCAAAATTTCAGGTCTTGGACTGGACTGGTACTTTTAATTTATCGACCTCAAATGGATTTGAATTAGGAACGAACAAAAAAACAAGGGTTGATACATTAGATGAAATAGTCTATGCTACCCTTAAAACTACGGGATGGTCGCGGCTGGAATGCTTTTGGTCGTAAGTCTGTTCGATCAACATTAGTTTAGGACTAAACAACAATAACTTAGGTTTTAAAACACGAGCTAATGAGTTGGCCTCTAATAGAAATGGTAATCAAATCTCCCTTTAGATATACCACACCGTTTTAAACATTCGATAATGTAATCCTCCTTATACTATGCCTTAAAAATAGAGAGACGCAATATTTTTTTAGGACTTTACGGTCGGAGGTTGACCTGAGGCTAACTCAAAATTTAGAAATTCATTATAAATTACTACTTTAATTAAAATTTTAATAGCAATCCCGCAAACATAAAAATGAATATTTAGCGCATCATTCAATTTATACAGGTGTGGCTGTGTGGTAAGAACCTTGTTTCCCAGTCACATAGTTCTGGGTTCAGTCCCACTGCGTGGCACCTTGGGCAAGTGTTTTCTACTAATAGCCTCGAGCCGACCAAAGCCTTGTGAGTGGATTTCGTAGATGGAATCTGAAAGAAGCCCATCGTATATATATATTAGAAGATTTGGAGGTGATCTACAGGAACTATATATTAGAAAAAATAAGGTACTCCAAATATCTGGATGGTTGTACATTTACAGATTTCTATTAATATGTCCTTTGATTTAAAATGCTTTTCCAATAAGCATGTTTGCGTTGGTTTAGAAGTTTGTTCCAGGCTTTGAAGGTTTTTCTTGGTATGTGTTAGTTTCACTTTCTTCTCCATCTGTTTTCCCTTGTGATTGGGATGGTCCCGCCAAGAGATTTGTGTTGTCAGTTTCAATTGCTTGATTATATTTAGAGAGAATATCTTGTGTTCGGATCGTATTTGTAAGGAAGTCAAAATTTACGAAGACTGTATCAATTAATGAAAGGAGTAAATTCAACTTACTGCAGGTTTCTGTGAGTAGATCTTCCATATTTCTGGTATTTCCCTGCTGCAAGTGTGATTCTGTCGAATTTATTTTGATGTTGCATATTTTGCAGATTTGTGTTAGGTCTTCTCTGTGCTTGGTATTAGCCCGTTGTGGGTCTAATTCTGTTCCATTCTCTTCCATGTTGTGTATTCTTGTGAAGTTTTCTGCATTTTTGGCATCCTCTGTTTGTAGATCTGGTACTAATCCATCCATTCTGATGTCTTGTACATCCAAATAAATATATTAGAAGGTTCGGAGGTGATGTACAGGAATTATATATTAGAAAAAAACAATAAGGTACTCAAATATCTGGATGGTTGTACATTTACAGATATCTGAGTACCTTATTATTTTTTTCTAATATATATATATATAATAATGGGGGAGGCCGGCTTATGGGGTTACCCTGGGTTTCTCGTCCATAAGGAGTTTGGCCTGAGGTCTTAGGCCAACAAGTTTGGGGTCTGACGATAAGCCGTAAGGCCAAACACCTCATGGATGAGAAACCCAGGGTAACCTCATAAGCCGGCCTCCCCCCCCCCCATTATAATATTAACTGCTTTATAGTTTAGAGTGTGCTTCTCCGGATTTAGGCTTTTCTACAAACGATCATATATACATATGTATATATATGCGTGCGTGTTACAAATGTATGTGTTATGTGTGTCTGTGTTTGTTCCCCGCCATCAATGACAACTGATACTGGTGAGTCTATGTCCCCGTAACGTAGCGGTTCGGCAAAATAGACCGATAGAATAAGTACTAGGCTTACAAAGAATAAGTCCTGGAGGGGGGGGTCTGTATATCTATACAGGTTACTATTGGTCTCCCCTAGAACCGTGGAGAATCCCGGGTATCTGCTCTGTATGCCCATACCTTGAGACGGTACTGATCCCAGGAGGAAATTATCCAACGTGTCCTCTTAAAAGGTGGTAGGGTGTGATCTGATGGCGATTCAGTTACAACTTCTATTAGGGTGAGTGACCACATAGAGATTATTGGTAATGATTAACCCTTAGCAAGTTCACATTCAACAGATCAAAGACGTTCCACGCATGACTATACACTATCCATAGGGCTACAATGTCTCATGTATCCTTTCTTTTAAGGGGAGTGGGATGCAATCTGAGGAAGATTCGGCTACTATTTCAAGCAGGCTTCAAAATGAATTTAGGACAGACTCTTAGATGACGTCACACATGACTCTCGAACTTAAATGGCTTTTATTTTATAGACTCTTAAACAAATGAGGCAAACACTGAGTCATAACTAATTACCATTTACCCCTAAAAATTAATAAACATTTCTTTTTTTTTTTTGCCCTTTATTAATAGTTTCCGATTTAAGCTATAAGACCAACCAGTTTTGAAGATGGTATCAGTTGACACCATCGACCTCGCTACTTGTACTCTATTTTATGGATCTCAGATGGTTGAAAGGCGGAGTTGACCTTGACGTGATGAACTCAGCCCTTTTCTTCTCTTTATTAATATAACAAGAAAAATTTCGTTTGGCCTTCGTATAACTCCTCTTTCTTCATCAAGATGTCAGATGAGTTTTAAAAGATAGGTTTTACAAACCTATCGGAATTTTATTGAAAATGGCAGTTTTATTTGTCCACGCCCTCGCAACCCCACTTCTGTGAGAAACACTACCTTACACTATCCTAAAAATCTAACAAATTATTAAAGTTCTAAATACATCAAAATCCCTTATCTTGTGCCTGATTCAGAAAACTTAATTTAAAAAAAAAAATTATAATTTTATGAAAAATAGAGATTAGAAATATTTTTGGAAATGGACAATAATTATAATAAATAATTCCATTATGAAGCTAGAATAAAGATAATCTAATTAAAATTCTACTGATTATACCAAGTGGATTCTGCTCAAGTTTTATTAAACCTGATCAAGGGGGACATTTTCTTCACACTTTAAAATTGGACGCTAAAAATTGTCTCCCTTGAAATGGCGGAATTTTTTTTCTATAAATACTTTCTTTAAAATATTTCTTTCATTTAGCAATTTCTCCAAACTGTATCAAGTTTCTGATAATATCTTAATTTAGTGGACATTATTAATGACTTGAGGCTTAGTATTGACAGGATTTCCTATCATAAATTTGTGTCAGAATAATATAAATTCGTGAAAAGAAAGCCAAAGCACCATGATTATTATATTACGTAGCATTAATATAGATCGAGGTAAATTGTTCTCAATTGGTCTGTTGACATGCTAAAAATAGCTGCTAAACCTGTTTTAAATTACATATTAGTGTCTTCGGAGGAAAGACACACTTGATAATGTGGTATGGAAAAAATAAAACAAGGATGGGCAAGGCTGGAGCGCTTGACTGAAGTTAAACGAAACCATGGAACATGGAAAGGCGCCAAAATTGATGCAGTAAAATCTAAAATAAACGACACAATGTCAACATGGATGTGATTTTGTGCTTATCATTAAATGAATGTATTTCAGAAAAATTAAATTTTAATAAACTTTTGACATTTTTCAACAATTTGATTCTGTTTTAATAAAATAGACGTGATGACATTTCCACAAATTTCACCATCATAAAGTGCCTCGTCTCTCTGATAAGCTATGAGGTGCATTATTTTGTATTATAGAGTGTGTATGTATGTATACATACATATATATATATATATATATATATACACACACACACATATATATGTATATTTAATATGGGGAGAGAGAGAGAGAAAAAGAGAGAAGCAGGCAGGCATTTTCTGTCCAAATGGTTTAATCGATTCCTTTACAGCTTGACTATTTTCTAACACTCTGTCTCTCTCTGTTCGATTATGTAACAGTCTGTTTCTCTTCAATATTCATTCCTAATAAAAATCATTTGCTGAAATCAAACGAAATACTAACATATTTTTTATAGTAATTTAATACAACATTTGCTTCAAAGAATCCTAGTGATCTATCCTTTAACTTTAAATCTTGAGTTTTAAATCAGATTTGATATTATTTGGAAGTGACGAAATATTAAAATACATCTTCATATATTTCTTAGGTCGCCGTCGTATTTTCCCCTCCAATGTTATTGAGTAAAATATTCTTGTCATTTCTACTACCAGACAAGATTTTAATTAATCAGACCACGACCGATATTAATATTCCTAAGTTCATTTTGTATTATAGAAATATCAAGACTATTTGTCTTTAAATCTAATAAAACTAAATGAAAATGCGTTACGCTTAAGAATTTATTTGGTTGTCCTTACAGCATATATTTAGCTGTTAACATCTA
The DNA here is from genome assembly GCF_046866305.1 of Octopus bimaculoides. NCBI lineage: Eukaryota > Metazoa > Mollusca > Cephalopoda > Octopoda > Octopodidae > Octopus > Octopus bimaculoides. The sequence continues at coordinate 2,134,497 of NC_142947.1, forward strand.
GCAACAAGTTGAACATCTAAACCAGCAGTTCCCCATAGCAGTCGTCAACATCATTGCTCCCATTATAGATAACAGGGATTACTTTGTTAGTGATGAGGGAGCAGCTGTAAGGGAAATTATTTCGGAGGAAGGCGTAGAATTTATTGTCAGCCTGTCTTAGATAAAATACTTTTCCTTCTATATTGTCGTGTAACCCAGTCTTTCTTCTAAGTTGTCATCATTTCGCGCCAAATCGGTCCAGATCGAATAGACCGCTTACGAAAGACATTTCAGTTCTACTAGAGTCTTTATAATTTTTTTTTTTGCTCTACACTTAGTACAGCTAGAACTGCATTTTTCAATAGGAACTTCTATTTTTTTAAGATAGCAAGCTATGATTTGATAGATATTTGACTGCTGTTTCTAGCTATCTCAGCGATCACATGGAGAAAGTGTGGGAAAACTTTTCAAATGCAGTTACAAGTTTATGGAGAGAGTGTTCCCGTGACAAGAAAAATAATATATCTTTAATTACACTGTATACACAAATTCATATCTACAAGCTAGCGTATGTGACCTTTAGTTTATTCAGAACCTTTGAAACTAGTTGGAAGAAAAAGAAGGAGCTATCATCAACCCCAAAACCTGGTCCTTGGATGCCTTCAGAAAAATGCACTCTGCTGTTGGTAAACATCCGAGCTAGGTCTTTAGGGAAAAGCTTTGAATAGAGCTGTGTGCATGAACCTTCCCCCTTTTAAATAAACAGAAATGACAAACAATGAAAAAACATGATAGAAACTAGGTCAGTTAAAATATTTTTGTGACATATTTTAGTTTAAGTTACAGCTTTGAATTCGCTCAGGGTCGTCTCTCTTCAGTATTTCTCAATGCAGAAAGCTAAAGAGACAGAAACACACATCTGGGAATCTACTAGAGGGAAGCACCTTTTGCTATAATAAGGAATTTTCTTTCTTCTATGCCTGGAATCTCTTCTCTAATTTCCCTTTATATTCAGCTTTGAGGATTTGGTAATCACCAAATAGGAGTTCTTATGGATAACTTAGTCTTAAAATCTTCTGTATATGGCCAGTAGGACTTTGATAAATAAGCCTTGAGGAACTCCTGTCCTCACACTAAATTCATCACTGATATCATTGTTAATTAACAGAACTTACTGCCTCTTTGTATATAACTTGTACAACCCCCACCAGCCCTTCATCTACACCTAGTTTCTTTTGTGATCCCCAAATTACTGAATGTGGTTCCCTGTCAAAGACCTTCTCCAAGTCAAAGCATGTCAGGAATAGTTGTTTACTCTAAAGCAAGTATCTCTACAACAGTTGTCTCAATAGGAAGATTGCATCTGTGGAATCTCTTCCAAGTACAAAGCTGAACCTCATTTCATCTAGGTCTACTCTGTTACAGAACAATTGTAGTGTAACTCTTTCTGTGACCTTTACGGGATGGCTCAGTTGTATGATTCTTCTATAGTTTCCTCTCTCTAAGGTATTTCTGCAGCAGTTTATGATAATGCTACTACACCAGTCATTGGGCAAAACACTTTCCTGTTTGATTGAATTAATGGTGTGAGTTGTAATCCTGTATCCTACCTCATCAGATATTTTGAGCATCACTGCAATGATCCCTAATGAAACTGTAACTTCCCCCTTTTTTACATATATTTGAATGCATCATCTACCATGTTGCTGTCAACTTGAATTACTGATCCTTCTGTAGGGCGAACATGTGGTAGCTTCTCTTTATCCCATGCATTCTCCACATAATAACTCTTCCATGATACTTGGAGGTTACATCTTCATATTTTCATCCTTCCAAGCACTAATTGAGCCTGCAGCCTCAATCTAAAGACAGCTAAATAGCATGATTATGATACGTCTATAATGACTATATGCCCTGGTGGTGTTTGATCAGAGGTTAAGGACAGATGAGATTTAATTCTGTAATGCAATCATTTTATTGTTCCAGTCCCAAGTTGAATTCCAACTTTTGACCAATTTGTCCCAAAGTTCTTATCTGGATGTAAAAGTAACGAAGCAAATGTCATTTATCTTCCCCTTGATATCTGAGGTCATCTGACAAATGCCAATAAAGCTTTACCTGCTAGAAATAGCAATCCAAATGCTTTTAAATCAGACCCCAATACTGGATGTTCAAGAACTAAATGAAGGACAGATTTCCAATCCTAGGGTCATCCTGATTCCAAAAAGGTATAATATGTCTATGAAGAGCAAATGTAGGCTGAGATACAGGGGTCCCAGACGGATTGACAGAATCTTGATGTTGGTGTGTTTACGTGCCCATAACTTAGTGGTTTGGTAAAAGACACTGATAGAATAAGTACTAGGCTTACAAAGAATAAGTCCTTTGTTCGACTATCAATTTTGACCTGTGAACAGGTTGATTGGGGTATGTGGGCATTTCTGGGTGTATTTGGTGGGCGAGGAGTACGTATTTGTGTGTTTGTAATTGCCCCCCACCAGCTGTAATTTTTATTTTAAGTTACCTTCTCAAGTCATGTTGGCTCATAAGAGCCAGCTTTGCCTGTTTCCATGGCATATGTATGCTCCACCTGGACGGGATGTCAGTTCATTGCAGGATTAATCATTATTACCAGCTGAGGGTACTGGAGCAACATGAAATGAAGTGTTTTACTCCAGAACACAACTCATCGCACAATCCGGGAATCGAAACCACAATGTTACAATAATGGTGCAGGAGTGGCTGTGTAGTAAATAGCTTGCTTCCTACCCACATGGTTCCGGGTTTAGTCCCACTGTGTGGCACCTTGGGCAAGTGTATTCTGCTATAGCCTTGGGCCAACCAAAGCCTTGTGAGTGGATTTGGTAGAAGGAAACTGAAAGAAGCCCATCGTTTTTATATATATATATATTTGTATATATATATATATATATATGTATATATATATATATATATATATATATATATATATATATATATATATATATATATATATATATATATATATATATATATATATATATATATATATATAGTGAGAATTTACAAAAAAACAAAAGACGAAGACGGGTGTGTAAACAACAAACAGATGTATTAGTTTAACACTCGGGAAGTGAGAAAGTCTTATATATATATATATATATATATATATATATATATATATATATCTGTAATATAATATGTGACAATTATTCGGTTGGAATAATAAAACTCAAAGTTTTGGATGTCGGGGCAAAACCCAGAGTTTTATTATGGCAACTGAATAATTGTCACATATTATATTACAGATAGATTCCTCCATTTACATAATATCGAGGTCTCATTCATTCTTTTGTTGTCATACTATTTATATATATATATATATATATATATATATATATATATATATATATATATATATAGATAGATAGATAGATAGATAGATATATCATGTAGTATATTTGCCACCTAAATGTGGCTGACCCATATATCATCATCATCGTTTAACGTCCGCTTTCCATGCTAGCATGGGTTGGACGATTTGACTGAGGACTGGTGAAACCGGATGGCAACACCAGGCTCCAGTCTGATTTGGCAGAGTTTCTACAGCTGGATGCCCTTCCTAACGCCAACTACTCAGAGAGTGTAGTGGGTGCTTTTACGTGTCACCCGCACGAAAACGGCCACGCTCGAAATGGTGTCTTTTATGTGCCACCCGCACAAGCCAGTCCAGGGGCACTGGCAACGATCTCGCTCGAAAATCCTACAGGAGCCAGTCAGGCGGTACTGGCAACGGCCACGCTCAAAATGGTGCATCTCATGTGCCACCCGCACAAGAACCAGTCCAGGGGCACTGGCAACGATCTTACTTGGCTTGCCGGGTCTTCTCACGCACAGCACATTTCCAAAGGTCTCGGTCAGTAGTCATCGCCTCGGTGAGGCCCAATGTACGAAGGTCTTGCCTCACCACCTCAGCCCAGGTCTTCCTGGGCCTACCTCTTCCACGGGTTCCCTCAACTGTTAGGGTGTGGCACTTTTTCACGCAGCTATCCTCCTCCATTCTCACCACATGTCCATACCAGCGCAATCGTCTCTCTTGCATGCCACAACTGATGCTTCTAATGTTCAGCTTTTCTCTCAAGATACTTACACTCTGACGGGTATATTACGAAAGGGCCAGAATTGAAACATATGTAAGTTCTGAGTTTTCTATTGTGTTTTTTTAAATCTGAACAACAAACTATGATACAAATAAATCAGCTATACATCCTCAATTCTCCATTTTCTTACATTATTAATTTTACCTTGTGGAAATTTTTGCCTGATGTGATGGAGATTAAACCAGTGAAATTATGCATTTATTAATCACTAATGAGGGATATGAGATCCTTGAATTGACTATACATAGGTGAAACATGACCTTCGAACATTGGGTCTCACAGAGGCAATGACAGATCTTAGTCTTACAAGCGGCAGAGTGACTTCACTAGAGCTGATATCATGAAAAAAGCACCCAGTACACCATATAACAGGCATGGGCAACCTTTTTGCGGGTAGCTGGGCACATGAGACATGGTCCATCATGAGGTGGGCTGCATGAGGTAATTTTATATTTCATGAGACATTCAGAAAGTCCCATGGGCTGCAGTTTGCTCATGACTGGAGCACAATGCAGCCCTGAGATCTCAGATCCTGTCCTGTTAAAACCATGCCAAAATGGAAAATGGACATTAAAAAGATGGTTTCTTCCTCCCTTGGACACTCATCTGGTTTTTTTGACCTACTTCTTGGACTCTTGCTACCTCTCAAGGAATACCTTAACACTGAACACGATTTGGATGAGCCCTGGAAATCCAGACTCCATAGATTACCACTTTCCTAGATCTTACTATGCACCGTTGTTGCTTTGTATAAGACCAATCTACCAAGACTTCTTCAACTTTTTGAACTTTGATAACTTTCTTTTCCTCTCCTTCTTTTATCTTCTGTCTCTCATTACACGTTTTATTTTTTGCTCTCCCCATTTATTTTTCTGTGAATGCAGTCTACAAGAAAGATGTGTTGCCTGATTCTAAAAGTTTCACAGAAGTTAAATCAGGTCAAAAGTGTAATTCTTCGTTGTGAAGATCCATCATATTTTCTTTGGTGGGTTTCAAAAACTCGAATTTGTTATAGAGCGAGAATAGAAATACTTTATTATACACAATAAATATATTCATCATATCTTTATGGTGTGCTACATATTTTCTCTACTCATTTTATGTATGTATAAACCTGTATCCATAAATGTATGCACACACATCGATATATAGGAACCAACAATGGAGTCACTTAGTAGGCAACATCCTGTTGAAAAAAAAATAGCAGCGAAATCATTTACTTTTAATTCTGTAGTGTCCAGTTTTTAAAACACTGGAAGGACACTTTGGATAATGTGGTCCTAGATAATTTGAATAAAAAGCAAAGGCTGTGATAAAAAAAAAAAGATAATGCCGTATGAAACAAGCCTGTCAGCTTGAAAAGAAAAGGCGGGATTGTCACATCTGCCATTGGTGTCTGCCTCTTATATGAAGATTGTTGTTTTATATATTCTACTTGTTGCTAAGTTTAACTGCCATATATGCCTTTTGGTAAAACAATGAACAATCAGAGCTTAAATGAATTCCCAAGCAACATATTTTATTTTTTATTAAATTGAAAAACAGGCAGTCATGCTGTTTCTGTTAGCAAGAATGTCGGTCGTTTGATTAATAAAATCTTGTTGTAGCAGAACTGACACGAATACTTGCTCAACAACACCGTTTTCTATTAGAAGGTAAAATACAACGGTGACCTAGAAAATATATCGAAATATATTTTAATCTTCCGTCGCTTCCAAGTAGTATCGAATCTGATTTAAAACTATAAGATTTAAAATGTCAAGTTAAGGATCTTTAACTTGGATTCTTTGAAGCAAATGTATTATATTACTATAAAAAAATATGTTAGTATTTCGTTTGATTTCAGCAAATGATTTTATTAGGAATGAATATTGAAGAGAAACAGACTGTTACATAATCGAACAGGGAGAGTTACCAAATATTGAAGCTGTAACGGAATCGATTAAACCATTTTTCTTTTAACAGAGACGGACACAAAATGTCAGTCTCTCTCTCTCTCTCTCTCTCTCTCTCTCTCTCTCTCACTATCTTTGTCTCTCTATCCATCCATATATATATATATATATATATATATATATATATATATATATATATATATATATATATATAAATATGATATCTAAGATACACACACGTGTATATGTAATGGGTGAGAATACGTCAAAAGGTGTAGCAGAATAAAGACCTAATTAGTGTTCAAACTACAGGGTGTCCACAAAGTCTGGGTACATGCGGATTAACACATACTTTAAGAAATTATTATTTCTTATATTTAATTGCTTATGTTATGATCTTATTTACTCCATGTACCCACATGGGGATTAACACATACTTTAAGAAATTGTTATTTCTTATATTTAATTGTTTATGTTATGATCTTATTTACTCCATGTACCCAGACTTTGTGGACACCCTGTAGATTGAATTTGTAAAGCCCAACGTCCTAACTATGGCAGACATAATCCAGCTGAACAAAAGCTGGTTATAGGAAACGCATCGGTGAAGCTAACGAAAATAAGCACTTCTAAGTTTCAAAAATAGAAATGTGATTAAACGGAAAGGAGGCGGATAGTCCATGGTAATCATTTACAAATTCAAATCCGATCTACTGAATTTGATTAAGAATATTTAATTCTTCAAATATCTGAGCGGAATTAAGCATACCTATTTTTTTCCATACCACATTATCAAATGTGTCCTTCCTGTGAAGACACTAATATGTAATTTAAAACAGGTTTAGCAGCTATTTTTAGCATGTCAACAGACCAATTGAGAACAATTTACCTCGATCTATATTAATGCTACGTAATATAATAATCATGGTGCTTTTGCTTTCTTTTCATGAATTTACATTATTCTGACACAAATTTATGATAGGAAATCCTGTCAATACTAAGCCTCAGTCATTAATAATGTCCACTAAATTAAGATATTATCAGAAACTTGATACAGTTTGGAGAAATTGCTAAATGAAAGAAATATTTTAAATATTTTATTTATAGAAAAAAAATTCCGCCATTTCAAGGGAGACAATTTTTAGCGTCCAATTTTAAAGTGTGAAGAAAATGTCCCCCTTGATCAGGTTTAATAAAACTTGAGCAGAATCCACTTGGTATAATCAGTAGAATTTTAATTAGATTATCTTTGTTCTAGCTTGATACTGCCTGTCTGTCGATCGATCTATCTATTTATCGATCCATCTGTCGAAATAATCTTTTCATCTTTTATCTTTTACTTGTTTCAGTCGTTACACTGTGACCATGCTGCCGCAAGATGTTGGATAATTTTTAGTCGAATGAATGGACTCCAATATCTTTTTTTAAAAACTTGGGGCTTATTCTATCGGTCGCTTTTTGCTGAAATGCTAGTTTGCGGGATGTAAACACACCAACATTGGTTATCAGGTGGTAGTGGCGATACGCCCCCCACCACCACACACAGAGGCTTCTTTTAGTTTTCGCGTACCAGATTCACTTACGACGAAATAATTTAAAAATTAAATTTAAACAACTTTCTGATTCTTGAAAAGTGAGTCTTTGAAAAAAGTAATTAAAATTTCACAAAAGAGTTCTACTGGAAGCTTGGAAAGACAAAGACAACAACAGTTGTTCCCCTTGCATCCATAGCAATTTATCCAACATTAATTCTTGTCTCGTTGTTTTATACCAAAGAATAAATAAAATTCCGAAGCCTCTCGTATTGGAACATGGCGAGGCTGTTCTTCAGGCAGTCGTTCTCTTGTAGTTCTATGTCGAGGCACATACCATGTTACAGTTTCTTTTTTGTTCTTCCTCTTGTGCAACCTGTGTGCCACAGCTTGTCTTTGTGAAATTGTAAGTTTTTTTAAACACGAGAAATGGTTCAATCATGAAATGATTTTCGTAAAAACAGATGGTGTTCCTGTGTGGTAAGAAGTTTGCCTTCCAGCCATGGGGTTCCAGGTTCAATCTCACTTTGTGACACTTTGGAAAAGTGTCTTCTACTATAACCTTGGGCCAACTAAAGCCTTGTGAGTGAATTTTGGTAGATGGAAATTGAAAGAAGCCTGTTATGTACACACACACACACACACACACACACACACACACACACACACACACACACACACACACGCACGCGCGCACGCGCACGCACACACACACACACACACACACACACACACACAGCTTGTATATATCTCACACACACACACTTAACAAAATTAATGAGTCATTTCAAACAATATTTCTTGAGTGATTTTCTGAAGAAATCTTCCTAATCCTGAAGCATAGAAATAGAAAGTAAAAACACCAACATCAGCTTCTATTATTTCTTATGAGTTGAGCTGCTTCGGCTTTGTGAGACACTGGGTTCTGTCAGAAGCAACCACCATTAAATGTTAGATGGATAAACAGAAAGACAGACAGATGGCTATACGGGCGGACAAATAAATAGGTAGGTAGGTAGGTAGGTAGATAGATAAATAGATAGCCAGTGAGCTAGCTAACTAGATAGACAGACAGACAGCCAGATAGGTAGATAGATAGATAGACAGACAGACAGCCAGATACATAGACAGATAGAAAGATAGATAAATAAACAGGTAGCCAGCTAGCTAGCTAATTAGATAGATAGATAGATAGACAGATATGTTTCTTTATAGGCCACATATAGACAGACAGACAGACAGGTAGATAGACAGACAGACGGATAGATAGATAGACAGACAGAGAGATAGGTAGATTGATGGATTCCTGAATGTGACCAACCTTGACCTTGACCACCATCTTGTTCTTGGTCTACCTCTCGGTCTCTTGCTGGTTGCCTTGGGTTGAAGAATCCATCCTGCGATTCTTTCTAGCAAAATTCTTGTTTGTTGTACCAGTGCTGAAGGATAAGAAATCATGGCTATGAATATTAACCAATCATGTTACATTTGTAGGTGAAGAGAAATATGATATAATGAGGCGTTGATGCCCTTTTTTTGTTTAACCCTAGGTCAGTCTAGATCGAGCAGACAAGCATATATGTTTGATACTGTTTCAGTCACAACCATTGTCTTTTTTTTTTCTTTTCTAGCCACAGTATATCTCGGAGTAAAGGGTAAAGATCCTCTTTGGTCATGAGTGGCCATGGGATTGCACCTAGAAAGTTCCCCTCTGAGGCACAAGTCTGGGCAAGGTTGTTTATGGAAGACCAGCAGTTGCCTGTGCATACCAGCCTCGTTTCTCTACACCACTGATGTTGGTTGCTCCAGCTTGGCACCAGTGATGCTGCAACACATTTCTACAGCTGAATGAACTGGAGCAAGAACACAACACACAGCCTGGTTCAAGAATCGAACTCACTACCTCATGATTGGGAGCCTGATGCTCTAACCACTGAGCCATGAACCTGCACTGTATGTCTAGGATTACATTATCTAATACAGGAGTCCCCAAACTTTTTAGACCATTGACCCCTTCATGGAATCTTTGACCCCTCATCGACCCCCAGACATGTACAAGAAAAATAAATAAATAATAATAAGATCAATAATTAAGTAGATGTGCAGTTATTGACCCCTTGAATAACCCCATCGACCACTTTGGAAACCCCTGATCTAATGTACCTTTCAGCTGCTTTTTTACCACGGTGGAGCGGTCGGTTAAAATGCTTTATGTTTTGAGCTAAGATGTTAATATTCTGAGTTCAAATCCTAGATACGTGACTTTCTGCCCCATGTTAGCAATTAATCTGGTCAAAATCTATACAAACACCAATGAAAACAGGAAAACAATTATTAAACAAAGTGGTTGGCATTAGGAAGGGCATCCAGCTGTAGAAACCACGCCAGGAATTTGGTGCAGCCCCTTAGTTTACAAACCCTGGACAAATCACCCAACCCATGCCAGCATGGATAATGGACGTTAAATGATGATGATGATGATATATATAAACAGACAGAAAGAAACAAAGATAGATAGATAGATAAGTAGGTAGGTAGGTAGGTAGGTAGATAGATAGATAGATAGATAAACTGACAGATAGATTTCTTTATTAGCCACACAAGGCCGAACACAAAGGGGACAATACAATGTAGATTTTTTTCTTTTCGAAAACAATCAAAAGAGATTGAAAACGTTTTGGGATGTGTACACAAGGAAATAACAAAAGTGTCATTTTTAACAATTAGAGTTCCCAAAAGGGGAAATAAATATAACATTGACTAGGTTTTTCCGTGGAACACGGTAACCTCGTAAATGAAAAAAATATAACATGAGAGCAAAGCGCTGTTTCACTCTTTGTTTATAGGGTCATGCTCAAGGTAGTTCCACCATTCATGTGTACCACCCTTGCCACATTCACCCACCTTTTGTTAAACTTTTCATTAGACAAAACTTCTCTATTCTCACCTTCCTTTTTCAAGTTCTGACAGATAGAGAGATAGATAGAAAGAAAGATGGACAGATAGATTGTTTGTGAGCCTTCCACTCAAACCCCTGAATCATGTGCCATGCTAAGATATGTAGACAATTTGTCTGTCTTTACGTTCTGAGTTCAAATTCTGCCGAGGTCAACTTTACCTTTCATCTTTTCGGGGTCGATAAATTAAGTACCAGTTGTGTACTGGGGTCGATCTAATCGACTAGTCCTCTCCCCCAAAATTTCGGGCCTTGTGCCTAGAGTATGATGGGATTGTCATTATGGACAGAATGGTATTGGTCATTTGTCTGTGGAATGGGTTAAACAGCACCAATAGCAGCAGCAGCAGCAGTAGCAATCTTTGTTCTACCAACATGACTCATTAACAACCTAGTGTCACAATTAGTAAGTGAATCATACCTAATTAAAGGAGGGAGACTAAAAAAGCTAACTGAGGATCAGTTGGGGGACATACATACATCTATACATGCACACAGACAGACAGACAGACAGATAGATAGATAGATAGATAGACAGACAGACAGATAGATAGATAGAGAGAGATAAATATACTGACAGGTAGTCTGTAGATAGACAGTTGGATAGATAAACTGAGATATATATATATATAGAAAGATGGACAGGTAGTGTGTTAGATTGATCGATAGACAGATAGATAGATAGATTGATCGATAGACAGATAGTTAGAGAAATAGATAGATAGGTATTTATTTATTTATTTAGACAGATGAAGAGGTTGATAGAATGATAGGTGAATAGATCAATAGCTAGCTTGATAGATAGATAGAGAGAAAAATTGATTGCTAGATAGATAGATAGATAGATAGATAGATAAATAGAGACTAACAAAAGATATTTATAAAATGGTCTTGGAAATTTAAAATGTTTTATAAAAGTGGAAAATATAATTGCAAATACCAAACCAAATATCTTTATATACACCCCCAAAATGTATTGTTAATCCACAAATTCTAATTATTGTCTAATTAATACAAAATTAAAAAGGTTAGAACATTAAAACAGTTATTCTCTCCCTTTGTTTCTGTTTGTGTGTGTGTGTGTGTATATACATATATACATATACATATGTATATGTGTGTATACACTCATACATACGCGCGCGAACAACGTTAAGGCAGTCATGTTGTTTAGCGTACCACAATAAAACAGCGAAACATTCTTCAATTACTGTGAGGATCTTCTAATCAGTGTATTTATTAGTTTTCACTTTTTGAATATATTTGTGATGTCAGATATCTTCTGCAATTACAGATTTGTTTCTTTCTTGAATTTACTTTATTGCTTACATTTGTTTAACAAAGGGTATAATTGTTGGTAGTCGAGCATTTTGCGAAAAAAGTTTCCCTTATTATCGTACGCACGATATTTGTTCAAACATCGTCTTCTTCTATAATAATGTATGATATTCAAGAAAATTCTTATTGCTAAACCATAATTATTATAACTGCTACGAATTTATTCAGAAAATCAAATCGAAGCTATGGAAGTTTACAAAAGTATAAACGGTACGCTATTCTCCAAGACCGTTTACTATTATCATAAACGTTGTTAGTATTACATACAAAGTTCATATATTAATCAATATATAGTCTCCGTATCAAAGCGAATAAGAAAACAAAACATTATTATTATCATTATAATTACAATATTTATTAATAATTAACATTTATATACATTATTTGTTACGAAATGACTAATAAATACAAACACTAAAACAGTAATAATATTTAAATTTCTGTAACGGAAGAAACAGGATACAAATAAATATGAATATTATTATAATAGCAAATACATTTAGAAATAATATATATTTCGTATGAAGTAATGTCTTTTAATAATAAATTAATTAAACTAAAATTGGAAACAACGAGGCCGGGCATATAATATAATAATATAATGTTAAAAATTAGCTTTGCAGACGTGAGGTCCTCGGTAGTATAGTGGTAAGTATCCCCGCCTGTCACGCGGGAGACCGGGGTTCGATTCCCCGCCGGGGAGGCTTCCATTTATTTTTGTTTTCATTTCAATTTTTTTTTCTTTAAAACCTTTACAACGTTTTATTTCTTCCCTCAGTTTTTTTGTACTTTTAGTCATTGGATTTTGGTCATGTTAAGGCATCGATTCTTTAAGAGTTTTTGTCCATTGTATTGTACTCACTGTTTAGTATCCATTTCATCGACCTTTATCGAATTCCTATCACATAACACGATCTCAGCGCACAGACACACACACAGAGGCTAACACATATCTGTGTTGTTGGCACGACGTCGAGGGTTCCAGTTGATTCGATCAACGGAACAGCCTGCTCGTAAAATTAACGTGCAAGTGGCTGAGCACTCCACAGACATGTGTACCCTTAACGTAGTTCTCGGGGATATTCAGCGTGACACAGAGTGTGACAAGGCTGACCCTTTGAATTACAGGCACAACAGAAACAGGAAGTAAGAGTGAGAGAAAGTTGTGACGGAAGAGTACAGCAGGCCGTAATTTTACAGGGACAGAAATAATTAAACAACTGGACTGATAAATTTTATTCTATTGATACAAAACTCAAGTGAATAACTGGTGTTAATTTGTATATTGGTTGTGGAAAAGGAAAGGTGATCGCGTCCCTGGGTGGAATTTTAGAAGTGTATTCGTAGCAATAAACAAAAAAATCGAAAGAAAAAATAAAAAAAGAAATACAACTAAGGGAAATTACTCTCAATAAATGATTTGGAGTAACCTCCCTTGAAACTATTTTAAACTTCCTCGCATCGGTGAAGGGAAGAAATCTTGGTGAGAAAACTTCGGTTGTGAAACGAAGACGGAACGACACAGACGCGCACACACATAGATACACGTTTATATATTCTTTTGTTCTTGGCCGTGCTGGAGCACCACCTTGAATTCTTCAGTCGAATTAATCGGCCCCAGCGCTTATTTTTTAAGCCTGGGGCAAGATACGGGGGACAGAAATACACCAGCACCGGTTGTCAAGCGGTGGTGGGGTAGAATACAGGAACAAAGATACACACACACATATAGGTTTATATATATATATATATATACATATATATATATATATATGTATGTATACATATAGATGTATGTATACATATAGATGTAGGTATGTACATATATGTATGGATATATGCATATATTTATATATTATTTATGTTACTATATATATATATATATATATATATATATATATATATATATATATATATACGATGGGCTTCTTTCAGTTTCCATCTGTCAAATCCACTTACAAGCCTAAGGCTATAGTAAAAGCCATTTGCCCAAGGTGCCACGCAGTGGAACTGAACCTGGAACCATGTGGTTGGGAAGCAAGCTTCTTACCACACAGCTACGCCGGCGCCTATGCGTGTGTGTGTGTGTCTGTGTATGTGTGTATGTATATATATATATATAAGATGTGTGTGTGTAAGTATGTGTGTTTGTGCGCGTGTGCATGCATATGTTGTATTATTTCACTTTTTTCAGTGAGAGGTTGTGACCATGCTGGAGCTAAATCATTGGTGCGATTATTAATTTATTTAATTTTATTTGTATGGCCCTCTCTCCTTGTTTTGCTTTGGTGATTCAATGAATTAGACAATGCTGCACTTAATTTCCCTTATTTGCATCGTTTCTGGCCGCGATGTGGGTTCAAGTGGCAAACCCAAGGGGAAAAATGTGCTTGGTAGGACCAACGCTCATTCTGGAGCTCGACTGAAGAAAAAAAACTCCGAATGACCCGTCCTTGTTTTCTTTGTATCGTCTGTCTAACGTGATTATCCGTAGCTCTTCAGGGAAGTCGTTACAGGACACATAATCAGCGGAACCAGATACAAAACGTCCTCGCAACAGAGAACATGCATAAAGTTCCGCCAATTATGTATCAAAATCTCTATCCAAATCTCTCTCTCTCTCTCTCTCTCTCTCTCTCTCTCTCTATATATATATATATATATATATATATATATATATATATATATATATATATATATATATATATCTATATATATATATATATATGTATATATATATATATATATATATATATATATATATATAACACTAAATGAATAAATATTCGAAAATATTTATAGGTGCAGGAGTGGCTGTGTGGTAAGTAGCTTGCTTACCAACCACATGGTTCCGGGTTCAGTCTCACTGCGTGGCACCTTGGACAAGTGTTTTCTACTATAGCCTCGGGCCGACCAAACCCTTGTGAGTGGATTTGGTAGACGGAAACTGAAAGAAGCCCGTCGTATATATGTATATATATATATATATGTGTGTGTGTCTGTGTTTGTTCCCCCAACATCGCTTGACAACCGATGCTGGTGTGTTTACGTCCTAGTAACTTAGCGGTTCGGCAAAAAGCGACCGATAGAATAAGTACTAGGCTTCGAAAGAATAAGTCCTGGGGTCGATTTGCTCGACTAAAGGCGGTGCTCCAGCATGGCCACAGTCAAAAGACTGAAACAAGTAAAAGAGTCAAAGAGAAAGAGTATAATAGGACCAGCATTGTTGAGAAAATCAGAGTGGAAAAATCCTTTAAGAAAACCACCAATCACTGGGAAAATATCAAGTAGAACAGAAATCGGGCTACGAGCAAAGAAATTAACTTACCAACTTGGCAGAAAGCCGTAGATTGAGGAAATAGATATCCCTGGATCAATGGATTTCAAATTTTATGTATGTATGTATGTATTGTACGTATATGTTTAATTATGTACAAATACAAAATGCGCGTGTGAGTGCTTGCATGCGCAAGTATCTATACATTAACACACACACACATACACACATACCTTTGTATGCGTCCACTATAATGATTTATATATAAATGAAAACTATTAAATATAGATCTATATTTCTATTAGAATAACGAAAAGAAGTGTTAAACCGTTCAATAATTCACGAGAGATTCATAGAAATTTCTCCATTGGAATCATGAAATAACCAGGACACATCGGCGGAGTTGAGAAAGATCCTCATATTTGAAGAGGTTCCATCAAGTTTGAAGTAGGAACGGCGGAAACACAAGAATGGAAACAACCCCCCCCCACACACATACATACACATACTTGTATGTATGTATGTATACACATGTATGTGTGTATGTATGCATATATATATATATATATATATATATATATATATATATATATATATATATATAGATATTCGCACCGAAAGCATATATATATATGCATATATAAACGTGTAATATATATATATATATATATATATATATATATATATATATATATATATATATATATATATATATCATTGCTATTATGTAAAAGTGTTGTAAGTCCGAAACGTTGCTTTTACAGAAAACGAAGAAATAGTTTCGCCATTCCATAGCAAAACTATTGTACTACGAAAAAGTATTAAGTGATTTTTCAAATTTAATGTTCAATTGCTTTTAGAAACAAAACAAAACTTTGCATAGAATCAAACATTAATTATATATATATATATATAAATATATATATATATATTAGAGAAGAGAGAGAGAGAGAGGAAGAGGGAGATAGAGAAGCAGAGAATGTGAGAGAAAGCGATTTATATATGAACTTATTAATTCGATTCAATTTATTAAGTCAGACGATTCGATAAGCGTTTTGCATTTGTTGGTTATTTTTTTTGGGGGTTCTCTTTCGTCTCTTTTGTATTTTAAACGCTGTAAAATAATATTTAGAAACGAAATAATAATTTGAGATATTATTATTTTTCTCTCTTGCTTTACCAAATGCTTTAAATCACAGAATGAACTGTGACCTCTACATTTATTTCCGAACTTACATTGATTATGCGGATTGAACCGGCATTCAATCACAGGCTGACCTTTGAACTCACGCCATTCATTTTGTTCGTTATCTTAGACTGTTTAATGAAACAAACGAACACACAAACAGACAAGTATTTAACGAAAATATATAACCGAATAATGGATAATCACTCTGTTTTACATTAGTTTTAATTAGTTATTTAATTACCTGTTTTTATATTCATTTAAATTAAAAATTTAGTGGTATACATACATCTATACATACACAAATCATGCATATATATGTTTGCGTATATTTTGTATATACATGCACACATGCATGTATATTGCATGTATGTAGGTACGTAAGTATGTATGTATGTATGCATATATATGTATGTATTATATATATATATATATATATATACATACATACACACACATATATTCTTATGTATACATTTATACACTTGCATAGACACGTACGCACGCACGTATATATATCATTAAAAATACTTAGTCACTCCTATTTACTCACTTGTAAATATTACCGTCACGAAATATGTTTTATGGCATTTGTGTATTAATTTTCCCTGCTTCCAATTCATAAAACACCATCACCGCATACAATATATATTGTCTGCTCTTTAATGGAATAACACCATTATATATAACGCCTTTTATTTAATGAAAGTATAACACCATTATATATTTATCGTCTGCTGTGCTATAGTAACATAAGTTGTATCATATATCGTCTGCCAGCCTACATCTCTCTTGTGCTTTTTCCTTCTTTTGTTTTTTTACATTAGCCCCACATAACCCTCAATAACCAGGACTATAATTCTTTCTCCTGTAGGCTTAAGGCGTGTAATTTTGTTGTGTTGCGGATGGAGTTAGTCAATTACATGGGCCCCAATGCTCAACTGGTGCTTATTTTACCGACCCCGAAAATACGGAAGTCAAAGTTGGCGTCGCTAGCCCCTAAAGCTTTTTTTAAAAATTTTCTTTCTGTTTATTTCATCGTGTTTCTTTCTGTTGAAGAGTGTAGGCTCGAAACGTAAGAGACTTTCTCACCTTCCCGAGCGTTAAACTAATGCAATGCACCTGTTTGTTGTTTATACACCTGTCTTCGTCTTTGGTTTTTCTGTAAATTCCAACTACACACACACACACACACACACACACACACACACACACACACACACACACACACACACATATATGCATATATACTCTTTTACTCTTTTACTTGTTTCAATCATTTGACTGCGGCGATGTTGGAGCACCGCCATTAATCAAGGAAATCAGTCACTTTTGTCGAACCGCTAAGTTACGGGGACGTAAACACACCAACATCGGCTGTCAAGCGATGGTGGGAGGGGGACACACCAACATATACTCACACATAGATATACATATATATATGTGTACGACGGGCTTCATTCAGTTTCCGTCTAACAAATCCACTCAGAAGGCTATAGCAGAAGACACTTGCCCATGGTGCCACGCAGTAGGACTGAACCCGGAACCATGTGGTTGGTAAGCAAGCTACTTACCACACAGCCACTCCTTGCGCCTGTCTTTATATATATATGTGTGTGTGTGTGTGTGTGTATATATATGTATGTGTGTATATATATATATATATATATATATATATGTCTGTCTGTATGTGTGTGTGTATTTGTGTGTGTGTATCTATTAATGACTTAGCTCTTACACACAAGCATGTATATATACAAAGATACATTCATGCATTCACTAATTTATGCTTATATACACACACCTATATACATTTAGTGATTCGTTTAAGTATACATACCGAAAGCCATTTATAGATTTTCTAATTCATTAATGCATAAGTATACATACCTAGACACACACGCACACACACACACACACACACACACACACACACACACACATACATGTATACCTACACAGAAAGACAGTACAGACTGGTAGACACACAGACAGACATATAACTAGATAAAAAGAAAGCTGGATGGATAGACAGTTATATAGAATCACAGCTAGACAACTACCTACCTACCTACAATTCTTTATACAACATGCATACGTACATACATACGTACACTTGTAATGAATACACGTCGGCTTGGACACACATACATACATACACACACGCATGCATATACATATATATATATATATATATATATATATATATAGACACAAATATACACTACAAAACAACTTCACTTCTGGCAGCCAGTATCCCACAGTGTTGTAATTTCTCTTAACTTAAAATCGCCATTTACTTAAATGACAATTGACCAACGACGGCTTCTGCTTCTGGTCACTTTAAATGGCCTGGCTGTCCGCGTAAAACACCTCTTGTCTACTTGGTCTATGTTGTTAGCTAGAGATCTAATTAACCAATACAATGGCTGTTAATCAATGTCTTTCTCAAGTACACTTTTCAATAACACATAAAATTTTCCTTTCAAAGCACAGCATGCCTTCAAGGCTAAAATTTACCAGATTCGATCGAATTTCCTGGCAAAATGTCTGGCGGTAAATAAATATGTAAGTCACTGACATATTTATTTAACAACGATAAACTTATTCCCTGTTGTCTCTCTCTAACGAGGGCCAATGACGCCCGGCAGAATCTCAAGGCTTCAGTCTCGATGTTAAAATCTTAAATTAAGTGTACGTTATATCGTATGTTGAATTGTGAATGTCATCTTCCATTTTCTTTTTTACTTGTTTCAGCGAATAGACTGCGGCCATACTGGGGCACCGCTCTTTTAGAGGTTTTAGTCGAATGAATCGACCCCGTTATGTTTTTTGAAGCCTGGTACTTGTTTTATCGATCTCTTTGGCTGAACAGCTAAGTTACGGGGACGTAAACACACTAACACCGGGTGTCAAGTGGTGGTGGTGGAAACACACACACGCACACACATATACATATACGACAGGCTTCTTTTCAGTTTCAGGTGGCCAAAATACAATATATATGTGTGTGTGTGTGTGTGTGTGTGTGCGTGCGCGCGTGTGTGTGTGTGAGTGCGTGTGTTTATATATATATATATATATATATATATATATATATATATATATATAGATATATATATATATATATATATATATATATATATATATATATATATATATATATATATATATATATATATAACGGGTTTTCTTCAGTTTCCGACTACCAAATTCATTCACTCAAAAGGCTTTGGTCAACCCAGGACTATAGTACAAAACACATGACCAAGCTACCACACGGTAGGATTGAACCCACAACCACGTGACTGGGAATCAAGACTATTAACAATGACATATATATTTATATATGCGTATGTATGTATATGTTTGTGAGGATGTATTAACATATATATATATATATATATACAAACACACCCAAATTAATATATATATATATATATTTCCATATGTATGTATGTATGTGTATATGAACGACCATTTGAGCCAGCAGACAGCTGTCAGCAACAATAAGGTATGCATAATCTGACAGGAACCGTTATTGGCACCGATGTGCTGATACAAGTGATTCGAATGAACCAATGCTAAGCGACGTGACTGTATTTACAATACACATTATATGACTGTAGTAAATACATAAATGTCTACAGATATATATTTTATATATATATATATATATATATATATATATGATATATATGTATATATATATACATATATGCCACTTAACTCTCAACACCTCTGTCAACTTTGCTGGCGTGAGTACGTATGACTGGTTGGCATATATAGGTTTTTGATTTGTATACACACACACACACACACACACACACACACACACACACACACACACACACACACACACACACACACACACATATATTGGATATATATACATATATATATATATATGTGTGTATATATAAATATATAGTATGTATGTATCTATCTACTTGCACGTGTGCATTTATATGTAAGTAGGCAGGTATACAATGATGCATATGTATGTATATAAATATATGTATGTATATATATACGTATGTGTGTATATATATATATGTATATATATATATATATATATATATATATATATATATATATATATATATATATATATATATATATATATATATAAATATATATATATATGTATGCATGTATATATATGTATACATACATATATATATATATATATATATATATATATATATATATATATATATATATATATATATATATATATATATATATATATGCATATACATACATACATACATGCATACATACGTACGCAGACTCACACACACACACACGCACACACACACACACATGCACACACACAGAAGCACACATACACATACTTATATAAAATAATGAATGATTACATTAGATGCAATTCATCGACAGAAAAGAGCAATGAAGACGCCGATGGCATTGGAACGAAAAGTGTGTCATTTACCAAAGTGTTCAAATTCCACCGAAGTCGATTTTGCCGTTCATCCTTTTCGGAGTTGATAAAATAAATAGTAGATGAGTACTGGGGTCGATATAATTGACAAACTCTCTTCTTTAAAATTTCAGACTTTGTGCCTATAATAAAAAGGATTATTATCTGAGGAGCTGGACATTGCAATTCATGTGAGTACTGTGATCTTTAACGTTTCGACACTCATCATTATATCTTTCAATCAGACCTTAGAATACCTGGGGTCATTACTTCTTGGAAAATACACCTGTGTCTTTGGATGACTACTGTCGTCTGCCTATGTCTGATTATTGCCCTCTTTCTGATTGGTGTTGTCTGCTTATACTTGATTGGTTTCGTGTGTTGTCTATCTCTGAATGGTGTCGTCTGCCAACGTCTGATTGCTGTTATGTATCTGCATCTACCTGGTGTTGTTTGAATGTTTGATGTCTCTCTACGCCAGTTCATATCAATATTTAATTTCTTTGTCTATGCCACCATTCGATATTTAATTGTTGTCAACTGCTTGTCGTTGAGTCTTTTCGCTTCTCTCTCTCTTTCTCTCGCTCTCTCTCCATATTTTGTTCTTACCTGTCTGTCTGTTTGTCTATCTGCCTGTCTATATTTAACCTTACCAATGTGGTTCTATTTAGCTATTCTCGTCTGTCTACTCGTGTTTAGCTGTTTTCATTCGTCTATCTACATTTTTGTTTACCTGTTACTCGTCTTTATCTTTGCTTTTGATTGTTATCGTCTGATTTATTTTCGAATCTAATTGAATTCACTTCTAATCTGTGTAATTTTTCTTTTGTATCCGAGTTTGGTTATAATCTAACGGTTTTTAATGTTTGTAGCGCAGCTTCTTCACCAAAATGGCGTTTTACAAAAGTAAAACTCATCATTCGGGATCACGCCAACCAGATGATTATGATAAAAGATGCTAATTTTGCGCAGTGGTATATTCTCCATATTCTCTTATATCATCTCACCCAACATGATCCTCTCTTTAGATACTAGCGTGGAGTAGTGTCTATTCTGATAATTTTGTAGGGAGATTACTAAAGAAGCCAGAAGTTGAGGATTTCTCTGTTGAAATTATATTGAATATCGACACATCATCAGTCGTGTTTTTGCTCACTGGTAACATCACAATACCCAACTCATATTTTAATCTCAAAAAGATTACTTTTGAAAACGTATTTAAAATATAAGTAATACGATGGAATTTCGGTTCACGAATTTAATTCGTTCCTGAAGGTCACTCGTCACTCGAAATGTTCTTAAATCGAAAATTTTTTTTCAATTCAAGAGAAAGTACGGCGAATTCGAGCAGAGATGTGCACTGAAAGAAAACTAGACAGAACCAAACGCTCTCCCGTTGGTACTCTCAGCTTGCCACCAACTGTATTTGTCGGTTTGCGTTTCGTTACTCGAGACATCTTTCGTCACCCGAAACGTGTTATGTAAAAAAAATTGTTCGTAAACCGATGTGTTCGTGATGAGAGGCGTCCATAAACTGAAGTTCCGATATATATGAGGTTAACCAATTTATAACACAAATCACGCCCTCGCTAAACAAGCCACAAAGCTCCTGCATGTGAGATATTATCTTCCTAAGTTAAGACTAACTGTTCGAACCTCTTTTTCTCCTTATTCTCGCACAGCCATGCCTGACTGTTGCTGTGTGATTATATTTCGTCTACCCGTACCTTTCTGTTGTCTGTCCGTGAAAATATTCTCGTGTACCTGTACCTGATTGTTATCGCATATTTGTGTCATTCTCGTCCGCCCTTACCTTATTACCGTCGTCTATCTACGTGATTATTCTCGGCTACCCAACTCATATTGTTGTCGTCTGCCACTGTCATTATTCTCATCTGCCTGCGTTTGATCGTTTTCTTTTCCCAATCTCTGCTTGATATTTCCAATGCTAATTCTCTTTGATATTCTTTTTTTCCTTTATATCTCAGCTTTCATTGCTGTCATTTATATGCGCTGATATTTTCTTATTGTTTCTTTTCAAACGTTCTCATATTTTGTTGAATTTGATCATTTTTTTTTCTCTCTCGTTTATACTTTAAAAAAAAAAAAAAGAAACAGAAATTATTGTTTTATTTTTGTTGTTCTTCGTCTACTCTGTTTCCCCTCGTTTATGTCAAAACTGTTCTCACATGTTTTTCTCAGAGAATATCTTTTCTCTGTGTTTAACTCTTTTCGTCTGTCTCTTATCGTTTCTTCTTTGTTTGCCTGATACATCTGTTTACTCACAGCCACATCTATTTACTTTTAAATGTGCCTGTCTATGATACGTTGCTGTTCTATCTAATGCA
>NC_142947.1:2167590-2170090 GCF_046866305.1 Octopus bimaculoides
AAGAAATGGTTGGAAGATGTCTGATAGAAGACAAACGCAGCAAGCATCATTAAAACAACAAGAGAAAACAGTTCGAGTAATGTAATAACCAGCGGAGACAACGAAACGAGTTAGCTTTTAAAATGGCGTCAGTGAAGCAGAGAGTTAAATAAAATAAAATCAAAACAGAAACAACGCGAGTCACAGGCAATTTCTTCAGGCTTTAGGCTCTTTAAATGAACTGTTTACAACATTTATCTTTACTCACACACACATACGCACACGTACATACACATACGTGCATGCATACATAGATATATATATATGAGGGTGGGCGAAGAGGATTTGTGTGCCTGTGTCTGTGCATGTGAGTGTGTGCACGTACATACACGCATATATATTATATATATAAGCATATATGTACATATATATATATATTTATGTATAATCACAAATAAGTATATAATACTATAACACATACATACACACACGTACGCACACACATATTATGAGATATATGCATATATACAGGACGTGAGAAGTATTTGAGGACATCTTTGGTAACTTAATATAGTAAATTTAATCTTGCAAAAACCAAGGTATTTTAATAAAAAATTGCTCTCATGTTCTTGATAAATTTTCTTGATAAGATTATTCTATAAATCCGTCTACAGCTTCGATGACTGCTTGAATGCAAGATCGAAATCGTTGACATGCCTGCAATAAATGATCCTTATCAATTTTGGACAAGAACTCACCTGGACGATGACGGCTGTCAGTAATATGGTGCTGTGAAGGCATCGATTTATCTGCCTTTCAATAATGCTCCAAACGTTGTAGTCCGTGATATTTAAACCTGGCGAGTTTTGACACAACAGTTTTGGTGTAACATGGCCGTAAAGATTGTCTGATATCCTTTCTTGGATTACATAGAATTGTGAGAAGATGCTGAGCCTTGTTGAAACATGTATGGACGTCTCTTGCGTACCTCATCTATCCAAGGTTTAGCAACAGTCTCTTGTACTATAACATATCTGGTAGGATTAATCTTAAGACCCCGTGGAAAAATGTTGGGTGGCAGGACATGACCATCCCTAAAAAAAAAAAACATCGCAGTTGCTGGAAATTTAATATGAAACACTCTGAATACACCAGAAGGATCTGCAGATAACCATTTTGTCATTTCTTCTGCTAGACTTTTAGTTTTGCTCGACGTTCTCCTCATTGGGGAAGATCCAAAACAAACGATGTTCGTGAGGTTTTTTAACCTAGCTAAATAACCGCTTCGAACGGATGAAGCAGATTTTCTGTGTCTTCGCAGACAAGAATTGACCTCTCCTGAGTACTTAGTACTTGTATCTAATATCCTCGTGCATCACTGACCTGATAGTCCACTCAAGCCCCTGAAGATCTTTGGCGATGGCCCTCGGTGACCATCATCGATAAATTTCTAAACCCGTTGGATGAATTGCCGTCTACCAAATCCACTCACAAGGATTTGGTCGGCCCGAGGCTATAGTAGAAGACACTTGCCCAAGGTGCCACGCAGTGGGACTGGACCCAGAACCATGTGGTTGGTGTACAAGCTACTTGCCACACAGCCACTCCTGATAAGAACTAGTATAACAATAACAACAATAACAGCCATTATCCCCCATCCCCACCTCCACCCGAAGAACGAAAATAAATCAATAACAACAACAACAACAACTGTAACGAGATTGAAATCGAAGAATGCAAATATTTGACATATTTAGTTTTTTTTTTTGGTAAGAACACGTAATGTTTGTTATTGCATGCCAGTGTTGTCATGGTGATCAACAAGATTTCGGCACCAACACCACCACAACGAAGATCATCATCATCATCGTTAACATCATCATCATCACCGCCACCACCACCACCGCCGCCGCCACCACCACCGCCGCCGCCGCCACCACCGCCACTATTAACAGCACAGCCATAATCACTACAAAGTGCGCCTCCGCCTCCGCACAAAATACAATCACCCGTCTCTTCCCATCCTCTCAACCCGCCACCATCGCATCTCGCTTGCTACATCATAATGACCATAGCAATAATGATGAAGATACTGCTGTTGCTGTTGTTGCTGCTGCTGCTGCAGATGATGACGATGATGATGATGATGATGACGATAACATCAAAGACCAAAAAACGCAAATATTTAGAAACAAAGCTGACAAACTACTCAATTTACTTTCCTAAACCCATCACCAGACCGAAATTAGGACGATCTCACACACACACACTCACACACACACACTCACACACACACACTCACATCGATCACATACACAGATGTAAAGGGATGGGGAAGATACTCGCTATAAGCTAACCACAACGGGTGGGATCTAGGTAAACAGATAGAAGCGTGCAAAGATTATCTAATTAGTGTAATTAAACACGAAGTAACAACAAGTGAAATGTGGACATCAAAAGATATTAGACAATTAGGAAAAGCTACGGTTCGCAGTAAAAGAAATCACCCAATTTAAGCGCT
>NC_142947.1:2175090-2180090 GCF_046866305.1 Octopus bimaculoides
AAAGTGCCACTTCGTGGGACTGAATCCGGAACCAACTAGTTTGGAAGCAAGATTCTCACCACACAGCCACATATGTGTGTATGTATATATTACAAGAATATAATCGCAACAAAGCTGTGTAGATATGTGTGAAGTTATATGTTTGTATAGACTGGGGACACATACATTGTGTGTATACTCACACACACATATATCCATCATATATATATATATATATATATATATATATATATATATATATATATATATATATATATATACATATGTATATATATATGTATATATATATATACATACATATATGCATATATACATGTATATATATTTATACATACTCATACATATATAAATATATACCAGTATATGTACACATATACACATAGATGCAGATATATATATATATATATATATATATATATATATATATATATATATATATATATACATGTATATACATATATATATACACCCACTCATATTGTATATATATATATATATATATATATATATATATATGTATATGTGTGTGTGTGTGTGTGTGCACATACACGCACATATATACATGTAGACGCACGCACACACACAGCTGCAATATAGTCACAATGGAAATGTGTAAATAAACGGTGGAAGGAGAACACTGTATACTGTGAGATAGTAAATTATATGAAATTAAATCAAATACTGAATTAAAATCGCTTCAGACGTTAATGAATGTTTTGATAAGTTTAATGTCCTCCTCTGTGCAAAAGAGAAGAGAAATATTACACACACGTCTCGTATTTAAAGTAGTTTTAACTGAGTTTCCTACGAAATCTCTGCTGATTCAACTCAATGGTGAATATATGTTTGTGTTAGCGTTCCAGATGACATGAATCTACCCAGTCAACCAGTCAAGCAGCCAACTAACGAAGCTAGAAAGCCAAACAATATCGCTAGCTATGTACCATACCTAATCTGTGGTTGTGTGGTAAGAAGCTTGCTTCGCAACCGCATGGTTCCGGTTTTAATCTCACCGTGTTGCACCTTGGGCAAGTGTCTTCTACGATAACCCCGGGTCAACCAAAAGCATTGTGAGTGGACTTGGTAGACTGAAACTGAATAAAAACTGTCGTATATATACAGGCACGGCTGTGTGGTAAGTAGTTTGCTTACCAACCACATGGTCCCGGGTTAAGTCCCACTGCGTGGCACCTTGGGTAATCTACTAACGTTATATTGCCTGAAGAAATGAAACCATGAGGATGATCAAACGGATGCCCACGTATACTACGGACTACACTGTGATCATCCCAGAAATACGGACTATGATCTTAAAAGGCATCGTGTGATTTGTGGAAACGCGCGTAGCGATGCACTTTATGGTTGTAAATTCCATCCTAGGATTATTACACACACACACACACACACACATGATTGCAAAACGAAATACGATGTCTCTTCAAGCAATTAATATATATATATATATATATATATATATATATATATATATATATATATATATATATATATATATATATAGATATATATATATATGCACACACACACGCGCACACACACACATATATGTATATGCATTTACATGTCTGCATATTTGTTTCCCGGCGTGACTGCAGCTTGAATAGCTTTGTATCGTTGTGTGCTGAAGCCTTTTTTTTCTTTCTCTCCAATAAATCGAGTTTATGTCTTTTAATCATTAAATAAGAATCTTATTAAGAAAGAATCATCTTTGACATCCGCTAACGTTTGGAAAAGAATATTGTCTCGGCTGATTTGTCGGAGACAGAATTTGTGCTTATATGTGTGTTTGTGTGTATGTGTATGTAGATAGATAGATAAATAGATAGATGGTGGATGTATATATATATATTTATATATATCAAAATGATGATGATAATGATGATGATGGTGATGTAGGTGGTGGTGGTGGTTGTGGTGGTGATGGCGGCGGTGGGAGAGATACATGTGTATCATTTTGAGTTGTATAAACTTTCTTCTGCTATATTTCTTTTTTCCTTCTTTTCTTAAAACAACATAAGCGGCCGGTTTATATGGAAAGTAATAAATGCGGTTCCAATTTTATACATGGAGATTTTGCTTGCTACTTTTACAAGAAAGCAAACTTTAAGATTATTTGCCAACATAACTTGGCAGTCCTGGTTTAGGACGAATGTTGCTATAATTTAGGCCCAGGAGACATCGTCTCTAGCTGGCTATACAACACGATCTGTGTCCTTATATTTTCGAACAAGGGAATCTAGCACCCCCACTCAGCTCAAAACAATATCTGTGTATCGCGATTCCTGGGTTATTTCTCTTCATCAGTACAGAATAATTGTTCGGCTCGAGGTGGCGCTGCCAAATTCCCGTTCGAAATCGCGATACACAGATATTGTTTTGAGCTGAGTGGGGATGCTAGATTCCCTTGTTCGAAAATATAAGGACACAAATCGTGTTGTATACCCAGCTGAAGACGATGTCTCCTGGGGCTAAATTACAGCAACATTAGTCCTAAACCAGGACTGCCATGTTATGTTGGCAAACAATCTTTACTACAAAGTACCGTTGCTGAATATCTCACGTTGTGAGATTTAAAAATAGTAATTTTCTAACAAAGTTTAAATTTGTCTTTATTTTTCCTTCCCAAATCACCAGAGATACCTTCGCCACCAGCACACAAGCAGTGTTTACTTCCATGTGGAGGCACGTGGATTAGGGAGTTTATAAGGTATTTATTTACACCATTGTACGTAGGTTTCATTAACATAAAGTGATTATTAGTTGCATAATGCAAATTACATAATCAAGATTTTAATGTCGAATCGTCAGAGACAGTTAACTATTATAAGAATTATTATAGGATTGAAAAGATGACAGAATTCATCATGAACAATGATGTAGACAGATATCTATCGGATGCTGGAATGTGATTGTGAGAACTCACTGGCACTAGTTGCAGTAAAAGCGGTAGCAGCACCTGTAGCAGCCTTGATATTCCGCTAATCATTGCAAAATCTCGCTTCTATCTCGGAGGTGGCGAGAGCAATTTATTGAAGAGACAAATACTAAACGAATTTGTCTGGATGTTGTTGCTATATTCAGGATAGTTTGAGGCAAAATTTGAAGTATTCTATCAAATAATATTGAAACAGATTTCGAAGCCAAACAATACGGTTAATTATAGGTAGTTTCATGGCGCTTTTCCGTATTTTGCTGTCTACCTCAAATTACCCTGTATGTATGAGTGTGCGGGTACATTCACACATACATACATACATACATACATACATACATATACACATGCGTTTATACATACATACTCACATACATGCATACAAACATAGTACATATATATGTACATACACACACATATATATATATTTTAAATACATTTATATAAATATGCAAATATATATATACGCATATAGGTATATATGCATATATATACATACATACATCGAAATAAATTTGCATACATACATACACACATACAAGATACGTATATATATATATACATATATCTGTCTAGAGAGTGATGTATATATGCATACTACATGTGTGTAGTATAGAACATTTATAAATAGAATGTCTTACAGCTGTTTCGAGGATATTTATTATATCCCTTCATCGGAGACGGTGTGAAAGGATGGTTAAGCAATAGTTAGTTTAGTTAAGATAGGAAATAGAGAGTGAATGTAGGGAATATTGTATTTGTAAATCCATTATGAGTAAAATCCAACAGTCTTTGAAATTGGTCATTCCAAATACAGTTTATACACAGTGTTATTGAATCAAAGGTTATATATATATAATGGATATTAAAACGAATGGTTTACACATGGTAGCTTATTAGTAAAGCACAGTCATTTACAGCAGTGATCGTTACGTATATTCTATCTTCCGTCTTTCATATATATATATATATATATATATATATATATATATATATATATATATATATATGATTCTATGTGTGTCTGTATATGCATGCACGCCTTGCCTTTAAATATATGTCTGTATATTGTGTGTTTGTATGTTTCTTTGGATAGTGAAAATGTCATCTTGTCAAACAATTTTGATAAGAGAGTCTCAACGAAATCTGGAAATAGAAAAAGTCATCTTTTATAATAAGCATTATTTAGTTTAGAGAACCATTTCTGATTCCTTGATTCATTGGACGTTTAGTATATTCGTGTCGAGAAACCTACATAGCAAGTCATTATGTGTGTATGTACACATGTTATGTTTCCATGCATTTATGTATAAATGTGTAAATGCATTTATGTGTATTTATTTATGTTCATATGCAAGTACATGTGTAATTATGTGAGTGCTATATGGAAATGCATACATTTACATCCACCGTAGTTGCTATGTTCTTGATTGTTCTTTTTAGCTTGTTTGCGGCTTTACTTATTTATTTCATGTATACATACATACATACATACATACATATCGATACACATACACACACACACGCATATATATATATATATATTTATGTATGTATGTGTGTATATCTATATGTATATATATATATTTACGTAGTATGTATATCTATATCTCTCTATCTCTCTATGTATATATATATATATATATATATATATATATATATATATATATATATATATATATTATCATGTTACACACACATATATATATATATATTAATATCTATATTTATTTATATGTATATCTACTTACGTGCAAGCATGCACACGTGTATATGTATATATGCATATAAAAATATATTTATATACATATACATGTATATATATATACGTTTCTGTATACATATGCATATCTATCTATCTATCTATCTATCTATCTATCTATCTATCTATCTATCTATCTATCTATCTATCTGTCTGTTTGTCTGTCTGTCTGTCTGTCTGTCTGTCTGTCTGTCTGTCTCTCTCTCTCTCTCTCTCTCTCTATATATATATATATATATAAGGAGAAAATGATAAAAGGAGGAGAGGGTGTAACATTTACATAAAAAA
>NC_142947.1:2185090-2187590 GCF_046866305.1 Octopus bimaculoides
TTGGTCCACATACCTGCTGCCTCCTTTGGTTCACAGACGTGCTGTCTCCTTTGGTCCACAGACGTGCTGTATCCTTTGGTCCACATACCTGCTGCCTCCTTTGGTTCACAGACGTGCTGTCTCCTTCATGCCTGTCTTTTCTACTGCTAATATAAAATCTTTTCTACTATAAGCACAAGGCTTGGAATTTTGGTGGGAATGGGTTAGCCAATTATATTGACCCTAGTTTTTAACTGGTAGTTATTTCATCGAACCCCGGAACGGTTAAAGGCAAAGTCTCGTTATGATTGATGTTCTGTGGGGGTCTCAGACTTGGTTACCACTCATAAGCGCACACTGCCCTCTCGGGCTGCAGCTCGACACACCGTCATTCGATTTTATTGCACCGTCTTTAATCTTTGTCGCCCTCCAACAATTTTCCGTCAACTCAGCATCAAAGAGAGAGAGGTACAAAGATTGTGGGTCCTGATAACGTGACAAAAATATTGCACTTTCGCCGTCTGATCCTCGTCAGCAAATTTTCCTTCAGATTCTACGTCCATTAGGACTGAATTATGCGTTCTGTAGTCCGTCCAACTGATGCGTAACATTCTCCTGTAACACGTCATCGTGAGCACTCTCACGTGCTTAGTGTCAGACACCTACATTCATACATATGTGTATGTACACACACACACACACACACACACACACACACACACACACACACACACACACACACACATGTACATACATACTCGACGGTCTTTCTTTTAGTTTCCGTGTACTAATTTCCGGTGACAAATCATAGACCAACCCTTGGCTAAGATAGAAGACGCAGGTGCTGAAGCAGCTGCGCACGGGGATCGAACCTGATACTCGTGCTCTTAGTTGTTACAGAACGAACTTCTTAACCAGCAGCCTGCAGCCAATGATGTATTTTTCTCTGCTGAGCGAAACCGTGAATGAGGATGGTTTGGCGTGGATGGAAAAGAGGTGTTGGTGGTGATGGTCGTAGTCTGTTGTTATACCAAGAAAATTTATTATTTCCTCAGTAACATTTGATATTGCAATATATTTTGAATAAAATAAAATAAAATAAAATAAAATAAAATTTAAAATCTCAAAAGTAAACGAAAGAAGTAATAATCATGTGACATAGCAAGAAATCGAATTCTTTGTGATTGGTAAATTCTTTTTCTTTTTGTTTGGAAAAAAATAAAGACGTAAAAACAAAAATATAGCGCAAAATTCGAAATACAAAGAAAATTTGTTTGAATAAATATATTTTTTTTGTGCGATTATTAATTAGTAGATATTTGCCAACAGCAAGAAGAAGACGAAGAAAGTGAAGAAGAAGACGAAGAAGGAGCAGAAGATGAAGAAGAGGAAGAAGGTTGATGATGACGATGAAAAAAGGTAAGAAAGAAAGAAGGAAGAGAGGAAAAAGATGAAGAAAAAAGCGATCATGATGAAAAAAAAAGAAGAAAAACGGAAAAGAAGAGGAAGAACAGCAATAATGACAAAACAGTGATGCCAACAATGACAATAGTAACAATGATGACATAAAAAACAACAACGTCAATAAATAACTTAAAAAATAATGAGGATCACGGTAAAAACAATGATGACAGCCACAATAACAGAAACAATAAAAAGACATAGTCGACAACAACAACAACAACAGCAGCAGCAACAGTAATTACAACAACATGTACATCCATAATTATAATGACAACAACACCAAAAGCGTCCTCGAGGCCGCAGGGTAGAGTAGAAGGTCTATCATGGAGTGTTACTCCAAGAAATGGTTTAGAACAAATCAAGAGTTAAGCAAAAACGGAAGCAGGAAGAGAGTGGGAGAAGAAGAGGGAGGGGAAGAGGGAGAGAAAGAGAAATAGAGAAAGTTAGAAAGGGAGGGGAGAAATTGAGAGTGCTTGTTTTATCAAAAAAAAGAACAAAAAAAAACCGATGTTAACTTCGAGAAAAATTGACGAAATTCAGTCAGAGAGCGTATGCAGAATCTGTGGAGAACGAGAGGAAGGTAATAATCATATATTAAGTGAATGCAGTAAACACAAAAGCAAATATACGAGGGAGTGTTGAAAAGTTCTTGGCTTTGGGTAAAAGAAAATACAAGAGGATCAGTTAATTATAATTTTAAGCAACATAATCCCTTCCCAGATCCATACACTTATTGTTTCTCTTCTGCATTCTGTGTTACGGTGAATCTCCCTGAAGACTTCTTTAAGGAAACGCTTGTCTGTGGAGTACTCAGCCACTTGCATGTTAATTTCACGAGCAAGCGGTTTTGTTGATCGGATCAACTGGAACACTCGTCGTCGTAACCGACGGAATGCCACTTTATAGTTCAAGACAAAATGAGAGGAAAGTTGAAGGTAGAAAGCCTTCAATCGTAGGAAAACTCAATCCGGGGTTTACCTCGGGTTCAACAGCAACAAAACGCCCCATGGATTTTGAAACACTTAAAGCAAACAGAAAATGGCAGCGGCAAAAAAAA
>NC_142947.1:2192590-2197590 GCF_046866305.1 Octopus bimaculoides
GAGTAATTTTGTATTTGTTTACAATAACAGAACTGAATACTGCGTTGTTGGATTATTACGGTGATTTTGCTACAAGATAGATTATTGATTAGGATATATATATATATATATATATATATATATATATATATATATATATATATATATATATATATGTGTGTGTGTGTGTGTGTGTGTGTGTGTGTGTGTGTGTGTGTGTGTATATAAAATAAAACAAATAAACCGAATGGCCTCGAACGTTGTTAGGATTGTCGAACTTAATCAAGACTCGAATAGACTGATTGGTTTTTTTTCTGGAAGCACAAGACGATACAAATGAAAACTAACTAGGGAATCATGGGATACAAACATTAGATCATTAAACAGTTTGTTCTCTGCGGTGGTGGTGGTGGCGGCGGCGGCGGCGGCGATGACTACACAGACTGTGGGTTGGGTTGGGTTTTTTGGTAAGGTGAGGTCTACGTGTGTGTGTGTGTGTGTGTGTGTGTGTGTGTGTGTGCGCGTGTGTGTGTGTGTGTGTGTTTGTTTTGAAAAAAATAAATTAGATAAGAAGTTAATTGCTGTTCGTGATAGGCGACGCTCTGGGTTTAACAAGAAGTCAAACAAACATATTTGTCTGTCTGTGTGTCTGCGTGTCTCCCTGCCCGTCTTCCTGCCTGCCTGTCTGTTTGTCAATCTGTCTGTCTGTTTAGCTATCTGCCTGTCAGCCTGCCTCCCTGTCTCTGTCTCTTTTTTTCTCTCTCTCTTCCCCCCTCGTTAACCAGGTAATTACGACTAGAATAAAATAAAATAAAATAGAATAAAAAGGAAGACAGACATATTAAATAAAAAAAACAAACTATATTTTCAGATAAAAAATAGTTCACAGGTTTTGTTGTTCCTTGAGGGTCATTATGCCAATAATATACACACGCACTGATTTTATTTCACTTCTTTTATTATTCTGCTCAGTCAACTGGTAACGGCGGTGAGCTGGCAGAATCGTTTTTGATGTCTCTGTGCAATTTTCAAAAGCATTTGCTCTTCATTGAAATATTCACTTAAAAATACGTTTAAATTTTACGATGAACCACTACGTGTTTGGTGTGCCTGCGCACCAATGCCCGGGGTTAGCACGGACGTATACCGAGAATATATGCTGATATTTTATCCCTTAGTCCGCTATTATAACCGCTAACTCTGTTTACACTATATATATATATATATATATATATATATATATATATATATATATATATATATATATATATATATATACATAAATGAGTAACAAAGATGTTTAAGTTTCATTTCATGAATTGACACACTTATACATCTTATATATCACTTGATCACGTGACTGACCAGATTATCATATGCAGTTACACATCGCCAGTCACAATGCGCTTTGACATCGTTTTAACCTTGGAATGGCGCTACCCTGCTGGCTAGGCGACCAGGCCAAGATTCCGCCGTGATCGAAAGGGGGACTGGTGCAACGTGAAATGAAGTATTTGGCACAAGAAAACAATGTACCGCCCAATCAGAGAATCGAACCCACGTTTTAGAGATCATGAGTGCAGCAGCCTAACCACTAGGCCATACGCCTTCACACACACACACACACACACACACCCACGCATACATATTAATGCATGTATGTATGAATGTATGTATGCGGAGGCGCAATGGCCCAGTGGTTAAGGCATCAGACTCACGGTCGTAGGATCGCGGTTTCGAGGTTCCGGTAGGAGGAGGTGGCGATCCCTGCTGTTATCTTTCACCACAACTTTCTCTCACTCTTTATTCCTGTTTCTGTTGTACCTGTATTTCAAGGTGGCCAGCTTTGTCACACTCTGTGTCACTCTGAATTTCCTCCGAGAACTACGTTAAGGGTACATGTGTAACTGTGGAATGCTCAGCCACTTGTACGTTAATTTCACGAGCAGGCTGTTCCGTTGACCAGATCAACTGGAACCCTCGTTGTCGTAACTGACGGAGCGTCACGATTACTTTATTGCTAAAAGCGACGAAATGGTAGAATCGTTAAAGTGGCAGCTAAATTGAGTTACGATATTAGTTCCGACTCTTTACATTCTGGGTTCAAATTTCGCCGGGGTCCACTTTGCCTTGATAAAGTACCTGTAAAGTAATGGTATAGATGAAATGTACTTACTTTAAGGGAGCGAGCTGGCAGAATCATTAGCACGCCGGACGAAATACTTAGCGGTGTCTGTGGAGTGCTCAGCCACTTACGCGTTAATTTCACGAGCGTATGTATGTATGTAAGCGAAATATATATATATATATATATATATATATATATGTGTGTGTGTGTGTGTGTGTGTGTGTGTATTGTAGGTCAGGTACACAAACTAAATTAACCTCACTAAATGTTGATTAGTAACATAATTTTATCGTTCTTTGACACCTCTGGAATAGAAAAGCTAAAAAATAATAAGAAAAGAACAAAATGGAAAGAAAAGAATTTATTCTCTATGTGAAATAAGTAGTTAAATCAACCCCTGCGGAATTTGAATTTAGCACAAACCAATAAAAAACGAAAAACAAAAGAACCTAAAGAAAAACAAATTGTTTTGAAATGTTGTCCTGTACTTTACTATTTGATGCACGAAGTCGTTTCACCTTTTCGAAAAGAGAAATTAAGAAATTACGCTCTTAAAAACACACGTACTTATAAAGGAACGAGCAGAACGTAATCTATAACGAAATTAGAAACGAATTAAGAAAAGATAATTATTTTAGACTGCAACGTTCATTGCTAATACATAAGAAGTTCAATATGATCAATGACGAAGAAAACCCAGGATAAACAGACAGTGAGTCTATTACAAAAAGAACCAAATGCACTTCCAATTATAATCCTGACGAAAAATGTGTTTAGAACACTAATTTAGAACAATGAATTTTTTTTTACTTGAATTTCAACAGTGGAAGAAATAAATTTAATTTAATTGTATGAAAACGAAAAGAAAAAAAGACTCAACTATGGAACGTTCTGCTAAGAAATTTTTAAAGCAGTTTAGCTTTTATACATTGGTATGGATCTGTTGCGAACCCTTTTAAGTCTCACAAGAACTGAGATTAACTCGGTTTCTAAAGAATATAAGTGACTAAGATTGCAAATCTCACTTCTACCCTCGGTCCGTCGGTCCGTCAGTCAAGTGTCTCTTAGCGGCGGAAATCTGAACTACAACGAGCTTGTCCTACAGAGAACGTTTCCGGTTGCTTTTGGGTACCCTCTCGTAAATTGCGAATTGGCAAGACATCATCTGAACTCAAACCATTCTAACAAACAGTTACCATTTGCAAGCCCGGAAAATACATTTTGATAGTCGACCTCTCTAAACAAAATTCAATGATCTACACATTTTAACTGGTCAAAATGTTTCAGCTTGGCAACGCAAAACATCAGCACTCATAATGGACCCCCTACAGTTGCACATCATTTCACTAAAACAACTATTTATTACGAAGCAATATATCAAACCACAAGGTAAATTCCGGTGCTTGAAATAAAGTAATTTCTTAACATATTTCAATTACGTTGTATTATTTTCAACTGCTCTGACGCCATTAAACTTTTTATTGTCTTGCTGTTAAAAGTCTGGTGTGCTAATCATAACAGCTTTAATGTCGTCTGCTGTCGTCTGCTTGTTTACATTGTTGTAGCATTTCGCGCTAAAATGTAAACAAACCGGTTCATTGTTGCTTTTACATAAATGACCTTAACGTCTACTCTGTGACGACATATGCTTCCTTATCTATCTATCTATCTATCTATCTATCTATCTATCTATCTATCTATCTATCTATCTATCTATCTATCTATCCTCTCCCATTCTCTCTGTATATACATATATACATATACATATCGAAGATACTTCCGCACGTAGTTATTTTGTCCTTTCTGCAATATCAGCAAATTTATGCGTGATTTATATTTATATTGTTAAATTTTCTCTACATCATATGTTGAAATCAAACTACATTTATTTGTAATTCTCACCATGGTGTAATTTGTTTACATTTTTTTTCGACATGTCGCTTATATCTTCGACTTGCTAGACAACTTGACTATATGTAGCTTTTCAATGTTATAATAGATACATTATTCTGATTATTAGCAATGTGTACGTTTATGTGAACACAAATATGTTGTACATACACATTATTAAGCACACACATACACGCTTAAATATACGTATTTGTGCGCGTGCGTGTGTTCTCTAATCACAAGTTTGCGTCGTTGTGTATTTTGTAGTATTATACAGATCAATACTGCATTTTTATTTTAAAACTTACGATACGTTCTAAACAGCGATGTTTCGTTTTATGATCCAGAAAGTGAAATCACTGAATTCGACTCAGAGCAAGATAATAATATGAAAGTAAAATAAAACGAAACATTGCCGTTCTAAATAAATATTTTAGAATTATCAGGAATGACTTAAATTATCTCGGTGTACATTATTGAAATTGCAATTGTTATCTTCTCCCCATCAAAATTTCAGGTCGTGTTCCAATAACAGATGTGGTTTTAAGAACTAGAAAGTTTAAATTTATTGATATTTTTGTTCACAAACGTACTGTTAATTTTGTTCTGTAAGAACTTTTGAAAACATAGTTTTAATACAGATTTTGAGGAGATTTTACATTAAGAAACAAACCGAACTTTTGTCAACAGGGAAATGCTTAGACTAAGCTCATGTTGTCAATTCCACCTCCGTTTGACGAGAGATAGCCTGAAAACTGAACGGAAATAGTTGTTACTGGTCAAAAACCAGCAAATACGAACAACTGAAAAGAGAAAACTTTACAACATTATATTGTAGGATGACAAAGGTATGTTACTGTGAGTAAGACACGTTCTCTGATTTTGACAAACGAACAGTCATTTTACAAAAGCAGAAAAAGGATTCTTGGCGAATCAGACGCAAAAAAATCCTTACTAGAAATAGCAGCCAATAAAGCATACCGGCTTTTACAAATTAGGCAAA
>NC_142947.1:2203091-2213091 GCF_046866305.1 Octopus bimaculoides
ATTATTGGGGACAGGGGAAATAATTGTTTATCTTTCGGAGAGGGTATAAATATATATATATGCAAAAACTCAAAAGCTAAAGTAGTGAGATGAAATATGTACAGTGATGGGTATGTGTTCATGAAATAAAATATATATTGAGACCAAAGTTGGTAATGCGAGACAAATTCTCAGCTTGTTTCAATATAAAACCATATCCTCAGCAACATGTTTTGAACGATCGAAAACTAAACTTCTTTCAGTTAATCACTTCAGACATCCTTTCTTGCCATCGGTTTCGATGGAAGGTATCGACTTAACTGCGAGTCGTTCTCTTCCTCTCCTAGGAGTGACTTTCTGATATGATTTTTCTTGTAAAACGTACATTGAATCTATTGCCAAATCGGCTTCAATGAAGGTAGGCTTACTCCTTCGTTCGAGGAGTTATCTCACTCCTGAGACTATTCTTTATCTTTATAAGTCCACCATTCGCCCCTGCATTGAGTACTGTTGTCACATCTGGGCAGGTGTTCCTGCGCATTCAACGCCGTATTTGTAATACTGTTGGTCCTGATCTATCTTCTAAATTGGATCCACTCTCATATATAAGTTGTATATACGTTTTGCTCGATTTTCAAGACGAGAATCCCTTGTGAAGCACTCACCATCGCAAATACATCGAACCAGTGATTGATTCGACTGGTCTGTCCGACACCTGTAACTGACAGTGGTATTGTTTTTAAAACACCCTATATATAATGCAAAAATAAATAAATAAATGTGTTTATATGTGTGTGTGAAAGAGCGAGAGAGAGAGAGGGAGAGAGAGAAAGAGAGAGAGAGAGAGTGTGTGTGTGTGTATGTGTGTGCGTGTGTAAATAGATAGGCATATAGATCTAGATATATGCAAATAGACAGGCAGATAGACAGACTGTTAGATAGAGAGATAGATGTAAAGGAATGTGTGTGTATATATATATATATATATATATATATATATATATATATATATATGCATAAGAAGAAGTTCCTGGGGACTTTTATTCATTAAATAACACATTTCAATATATATATATATATATACGTAACCATATTTTTATATGTTCTATTTTATAAGTTTTATTTTGTTCAAAGCGGCAATATTCTGGCGGGCAATTTCAGCTGAAGACGCCATTTTGTTTTGCAGGGCGTTTTGTTCTTCTTTTGGTTATTGTTTGTTTGCCTTGTTTATTTATTTTATTTTTGCTTTGTTTTTGGAGGTTCTTTTTTTTTGTTCTTTGGTTGTCAGATCAATTGTAACACCCCAGTAAATCTCAATTGAAGATGCTTGTCAACTTTTCACTTTTGAGACTAGTGATTATTTTCATGTGTCTTTTGTTTTACTTATTTATCGTTATTTTTTTGCTTTTTCTTTTTGCTTTCTTAATCAAAATGTATACTGCATTAGAAAATATATGCTTATAGAGATAGATAGATAGATAGATAGATAGATAGATAGACAGATAGATAGATAGATAGATAGATAGATAGAGAAAGATAGAGAGAAAGAGGAAGAGACAGACAGACAGATAGCTAGATGAACAGAAACAAATGCATATACACACTCATATATACAGACATATAAATATATATATATATATATATATGTACGTGTGTACTTATATATATTATGTATGTATATATTTTGTATGCATTTTACATATATATATACATATATACACACAGGTATATGTGTGTAAATGTATGTATGTGTATCTATATATACATACACATACATACACATATACCAGTGTATATATATGTATATGTATATATATGTAAATATACATATGTGTATATATACATATATGTATATATATATATATATATATATATATATATATATATATATATATATATATATATATATATATATATATATATATATATATATATGTATATAGATAAATATTTACATATATGTGTATGTGTGTACGTGTGTATATACATATATAGCAACATTGGCATCAGGAAGCTATTATAGTAAGATATAATGCTTACAATATACTTATATTTGACAAGCAAATACAACGCCTGACTGTTTTATCGTAGTTGTCTGGGAATTCCTTTAATGACAAGTAAGTCCATCACTCTTTTGCTTGCTGAAAATATGTGTGTGTGTGTGCGTGCGTGTGTACGTGTGTGTGTGTGTGTGTGTGTGTGTGTGTGTGTATAGGCGCAGGCGTGGTTGTGTGGTAAGAAGCTTCCTTCACAACAACATGGTTCAGGGTTCAGCCCCACTGCGTGGCACCTTGGGCAAGTATCTGATACTATAGCCTCGGGCCGACGAAAGCCTTGTGGGTGGACTTCGTAGACGGAAACTGAAAGAAGCACGTCGTATGTATGTATATATATATATATATATATATATATATATATATGGTATATGTTTGTGTGCCAGTGTTTGTCTCCCACCATCGCTTGACAACCGATGTTGGTGCGTTTATGTCCCCGTATTCTAGCGGTTCCGCAAAAGGGTCCGATAGAATAAGGACTAGGCTTACAAAGAATAAGTCCTGGGAGCGATTTCTTTGACTAAAGGCGATGCTCCAGCATATCCACAGTCAAATGACTGGAACAAGTAACAGAATCAAAGAGTACATATATACATGTATATATATATATATATATATATATATATATATATATATATATATATACATATATATATACATATATATATATATATATATATATATATATATATATATATATATATATATATATATATATATATATATATATATATATATATATATATATGTATATATATATGTATATATATATATATATATATATATATATATATATATATATATATATAGAGAGAGAGAGAGAGAGAGAGAGAGAGAGAGAAAGAGAGAGAGAGAGAGAGAGAGAGAGAGAGGGTGGGTGGGAGAGAAAAACAGAAAGGATGAACAAGAGAGGGAGAGAGATAGACAGGGAAGTGATAGTAATAGTAGGAGGAGAAATTATTAAGATAAAACTTACTTGGAGACAATGCGTCATATGATAACATAAATAATATATAAATATATGTATATATCCATACATATATATACATACCTACATCTATATGTATACATACATGCATGTATGGCTACAGGACATATATGCAGGTATGTATACATATAGGTGTAGGTATGTACGTATATGTATAGATATATACATATATTTATATATTATTTATGTTATTATATGATCAAACGCCACGCACTGTCTCCAAGTAAGTTTATATATATATATATATATATATATATATATATATATATATATATATATATATATATATATATATATATATATATATATATATATGTATATATATATGTTTGTGTGTCTGTGTTTGTCCCCATTTCATCGCTTGACAACCGATGTTTGCGTCCCCGTAACTTAGCGGTTCGGTAGATGAGACCGATCGAATAAGTACTAGGCTTACAAAGAATGAGTCGTGGGGTCGATTTGTTCGACTAAAGGTGGTGCTCCGGCTTGGCCTGCATTCAAATGACTGAACCAAATAAAAGAGTATTAGAGTAATGTGTATGTATGTACGTATGTACTTACATAGCCAAAATACGAAAGCACGTGAAGCAAATGCAAATTGAAGCAGTAGAGGCGCCATGCCTGCGAAGTGTGATATATATGTATGAACGAGAAGCGTCACA
Organism: Octopus bimaculoides; assembly: GCF_046866305.1. Classification (NCBI taxonomy): domain Eukaryota; kingdom Metazoa; phylum Mollusca; class Cephalopoda; order Octopoda; family Octopodidae; genus Octopus; species Octopus bimaculoides. Next base: position 2,206,775 of record NC_142947.1, read on the forward strand.
CCTTTTCGTGGACGAAATAGCTGAGACGTTGAACTGTATAAATCGATGTATGAACGGATGTGGCAAAATTTTAAAGTATTTCCCTTGTGGCATAACATAATAAATGAATATTACTAAAGTTAAGTTAGTGTTTGACCAAGTTTTTCCTATGAAGTTATGATATCGACTGCGAAGATTCTCACCGTCAATTATCATTCAAAGCACTCACTCACATTCAGACACATAAGCCTCACCCCACGCCAAACCACACACACACACATTCGCTTGCACGTATACAGCCACAGGCACGCTGCCGCAAACGCACACACACGCGCACGCACGCGCAGGCACACACATGCACACACACACTAGCACACACAAACTCACACACACACGAAGACACATACGCACATACACACATGCACACACGCAGACATACACACACAGACACATACAGAAACACACACACATACACACATGCAAACACGCAGACACACACACACACAGAGGCACACACACGCACGCACACAAGCGGGCGCAAATGCGCACTTTAGTACTTACTCTCGCTGTGTCCATGCATGTACACATGTATGTATGCTTGCATGTATATACATACATACACACACACACACGCTCACATGTATATACATTTTTACTCTTTTTTTACTCTTTTATTTGTTTCAGTCATTTGACTGTGGCCATACTGGAGTACCGCCTTTAGTCGAGCAATCGACCCCAGGACTTATTCTTTGTAAGCCTAGTACTTATTCTATCCCCTAAGTTACGGGGACGTAAACACACCAGCGATGTTGGGGGAAAACTCAGACACACAAACGTATACACACACATACATATATATATATATATAGATATATACGACGGGCTTCTTTCAGTTTCCGTCTACCAAGGCTTTGGTCGGTTCGAGGCTATAGTAGGCTATACAATTTTTAACATCACCTGAAGAATCGAACGTTATGTCTGCCGCCAACCGTATCGCTGTGCTAACCACTGCACTAATGCAGTGTCACATCCATGTATTCTTTTTTAAAAGTTCATTAATTAACCGACAGAAAAAAATGTATTCGTTTATAAACTGATATAACTTGAGGCAAAATTGTTTGAGCGGTAATGGATGTCATCTGTGAATTAATTAATAGAAATGTGGATTAATTAAGAGGAATAAGTTTGAAGGAGGTTAAATCCACTTATCACGCCGACTAGAATTAAATCTGTTATGAAGTCTCTTAGACGATGACTCAGTAAGTTATTTACAACCTACTGTCTGGCAAGAAATAAAATGTAGGATGGTACACTGTTGAAATATAATAGCTGTGTCACTATCTGTCTGTCTCTCTGTCTCTCTCTGTCTCTCTGTCTCTCTCTGTCTCTCTGTCTCTCTCTGTCTCTCTGTCTCTCTCTCTACCTAGTCTGTCTCTGTCTGGGGAACACAGGTTTAGAGAACGAGAGACATAGAGGATGAAGGAAGATGGTAATGACAGCAGTACGTACGTGTGCAGTCAACGTATGTGTTTTTGATCCTCTTTCAGTTTCTCTTTAATCTTTTATTACTTCTCTCTCTGTTTGTTCGTCCGTCTATCAGTCTGGCTGTCTCTGACGTTCACACACATAATGGAAAATAGAAAGACAGAGAATGAATGACACACATTAATATATATATATATATATATATAAACGGAAGGAAAAGAGCGATGATGATGACAGTAGGAGTACTTTTGTGTGACATCAGCCTCTCTGTTATTCTAATTTTAAGCCTGTTTTTTTGTATATATTCGAGCTTTTTGCTTTAGTTAATGATATCTATGCCTGAACCCTCCTCCTTCTCTTCCTATCATCACCACCGGTCTCCTTCCTCACTTTCTCTATATCTGTCTCTTGATGTGCGACAATCATTCTCGATTTCTCTATATTTCATTGTGTCCGATTCTGCCGATTTATGACACAAGGTCCACAAAATTTTGGGATTAACGGATTAAATATGCCCAATTATTTCACGTGTACTTTGTTACATGTACTCGACTCCAGTAGATTGAAAGACAAAGATGATCTCGGCGGTATTCGAATTCAGAACAAGGAACCATAACGAAAGTCTCCAAGACATTTTCTAACAATTCTACTAAAAAAATCGAAATTCTCCTTCCCTTCCTCTTCCTCATCCTCAATCTCCTCCTCCTCACCTTCCTCATTTGCCTCCTCTTTTTTCATCACCTTAGTCTTCTTCCTCATCTGCCTCCTCTTTATCCTCACCTTTCTTCCTCCTTCTCTTCCCGCTCTTCATCATTATTGTCATTAATGTATTTCTACCCTTCCTCTTCCTCCCCGTCATCATCATCATAATCACCGCCGCCGCCACCACCACCACCACCACCATCACCAAAAACAAAGTGACATTATACTCTTTATAAACAAAACAATTCACTAATCAGTCTAGATCAATATTTAATCAATTTCCTGTGATTTGGTCATCAATAAATCATTGATCAATATCGAATTTCCGAGTGAAACAACACAACAGGAAATTCACACATCCGCCATATTGGTTTTGCAATATCGTTGTTGCTGTTGCTGTTGTTGATTTACTCCCAGGTAAATCCTGACCATGTAACACATCCGTGACCACCCTCGCCTAGAACTTACTCTGTCAAATGTAACCCCTTATTTTTGAGACCCATTGCTGGGGGATATGATATTTAGGAAGGTTTAGCTCAGCTATAAGCAGTCTGCGGACTGCGAGACTTCCTTAATGGTACGCCTCACGAAAAATCATCTTGAAGTTTTTCAGTAGTGCAACCTATGTAATTATTGGCCATGTTACATGCGGCCCGGTTCCCCAAATTGTGAAGTCAGTTATGTAATAACATGAAATCAGTTACCCAATAGTAAGAATTCAAATAAAGTAGCCCCGAAAAGTGCTTTGATGCGTTCTCAGAGTATATAGAACATAGGAGGAAATACTAAGGTATAGTAAAATCGTGAAGCATGTTACGTAATAACAGGATAATCAGATATGAGATAATAACAATATAAAGTAAATAACTCTGAAAAGGGATTTTCTGCGTTCCCAGAGAATATTACCCTCAGCGGCGCTAGTGTTGGTCTATTCATGAATAAGTTACTAACCGAAGTCATTCATCATCATCATCATCGTCATCATCATCATCATCGTCATTGTCATCGTCGTCGTCGTCGTCATCATTATCATCATCATCTTTATTGTCCTTATTATCTTGCAATGCATATATATATATATATATATATATATATATATATATATATATATACAATACTTTCTGAATGCTATATGCATGCTTTAGTTATATAGCCGTCTCCCCTAGCGTTATTCAACAACTGTAATTAGATATATAATACAATGCTATATACTGTATAGTATATTATAATACAATATAATACACTATGATATATATATATATATATATATATATATATATATATATATATATATATACATGCATATATGTGTATATATATATAAACATATATATACATACATAAGTATATTTATATGTATATATACAAAAAAATATATAATGTATATCCAATACTTACAGAAGCAATTGTGTATTATTTCAGTTGGTACCAATTCCAGATCGAATCATTGAACACATTTCTTATATGTCACATTGATTTAAACTCGATATATCTTCAAGTCGACATAATTACCGTTGCCTCTCACCTCACTTCTGCGCGCCATTGCAGTCACTCGGTATTTGCCGTGTCAAGAAATATTGACAAATCTTGTCATTTTCATTGTGTTGGATTAAGTTAGGTTTATTATGTGCGATGTAGTGTGCTTGTGGGTGGTGGGCGTGGCGGAGAGAGGCCGGGGTGTTGTTGTTGTTGTTGTTATTGTGTGTGATAGTTTGTGTAACATTGTTTATGTTGAGCGGTTTGTGTGTTGTCATGTGATCGCTGTTCTAACACGAACGATATGTGTAAGATGCGATGCAAGCGAAAGTGTGACGTGAGGTCTTTATATTAAGCGTAACGGAAATTAGTTGTAGAGAAGTTTAAACTTGCCATCCTGACTTGCGCGCGCACGCACACACACACACACACACACACACACACACACACTCATGCACACACACACACACGCACGCATCCCCCTCCCACACAAGAAGGGTGCTGAAAAGTTCTTGGCTTTAGTTAAAAGAAAATATATGAGGATCAGTTTATTATGGTTTTATCCAACATATTCCCCTCTCAGATTCACACATTTATTGCAGCAGTCCTTCAGTTTTTCTAAGCCCTGTAAAGAATATATGAGAGAGTAAGGCGGCGAGGAGGCAGAATGGTAAGCAATCCAGGAAAATGCTTAGCAGCATTTCGTCTGTCTTTACGTTCTGAGTTAAAATTCCGCCAAGGTCGAGTTTGGCTTCCATCATTTTAGAGTTCTGTAAAATAAGAACACTGGAGTCGATGTAATCGATATAACCCTTCCTCCTAAATTGCGGGCGGGCCTATTTTTTAAAAAGACAAAATCAAAAATTTCTAAGGACGAGTACTGTAAATAAGAGAAAATGTGCGATTCAGAGGAGAGATGGAGGGGAGATCTACCTCGTGGATTGAGTATTTTTCTTCATTTTTGTTAATTCAAACTGACGTACACACACACACACACACACACACACACATATACACACATACACACACACACACTCTCACACACATATGGGAGTGCGCATGCGTGTTTGAGTGTGTGTAGCTAATAATGTTTTTAGAAACAAATAGAATTATACAATTGAATGTATACGAAAATACGCATGAATATATATATATATATATATATATATATATATATATATATATATATATATATTTATATATACATATATGCATACATGCGTATATGTACCCACACACGCACACATGTAAACATATATTTTTATATGTATGTGTATATACATATAAATAAATATATATATATATATATATATATATATATATATATATATATAAATAAATATGTGTATACATATATGTATACACATATCCTCACATAGTATGAATAAAGTATATATATATACTTTATTCATACGTATACACACACCCACACACGCACGCACGAACGCGCACACATACATACACAGACATATATATGTACGTATGAAAGTATATTAAGACACACTAACATATATATATATATATATATATATATATATATAGACAAATGTCTATACCTATACACGAGAACACTCAAAACTTTATCTGTACGTCATCTATTTCTGTCACGTTCCAATCCAATCTTTCAAAGCTATTAGCTGAGGCTGATACGGCAAATATCTCACTGTTAAAAAATACAATTCTTGCTGAACAAATAAATTTTTATGTTTTCTTTTAATGAAGATTTCTCATTTTAAATCTACATTTACACTTCACGTGTTATTTCGTGTATACATATATTACTCCTAAACGTGCATAGAAATAGACTCACAAAAGTTATTCACCTACAAATACACACGCAGATCAAACATACATGTATATATGTAGTTATATTACATGTATATATTTATATACACACTTTTGGTGCGTCTGTACACGAGCACATCAAAAGATTATTTGTAACTCGATGCCGGACGCAATGGACTTGTCTATATTTACGTTGCTGTTTGGAGGGGTTTCAAATAGTCTTTCATGAACTCGAGAATAAGTAGTTCATCTACATACATACGAATACAAACGAACATATATGTATGTACATATATATATATATATATATATATATATATATATATATATATATGTATATTCCTAATAATAATTAAGTTTAAAAATACAGCAAGGTTTTGTTTTTAAGCAGTGAACGGCTATGGGGGATCCAGCAGAGTAACATAGGGGCCAAAGTGGTCCATAAGAAACAAAATGATTGAAAACCATTGCTATAGGTGTCTATTGTTGAAGGACACAATTTCTTGGTATTATATCGACTTCCCTGCCTCGAAGCACTTTGCCTCTCTCTCTCTCTCTCTCTCTCTCTCTCTCTCTCTCTCTCTCTCTCTGTATATATATATATATACATATATATATATATATATATATATATATATATATATATATATATATATATATAGCGAATACAAAGACCATATGGAAAATTCTAATAATGGTTCAAAATCCAATGACGCTCTCACAAGTCGTTAAATTATCATTTCCAACAAGTCACATGTTATAGAAATGCGTATAAAAACAAATGTCTTCTACCATTTTGCTGCATTGGTGGGCTGTAAATGTAATTCCTATTCAGAACAGAATCATTAGTAAAAAGGACATTGATTGCTTTAGAAGTACGAAAATTGCAA
>NC_142947.1:2218091-2220591 GCF_046866305.1 Octopus bimaculoides
ACACACACACACACACACACACACACACACACACACACACACACACACACACACACACACACACACACACACACACACACACATATATATATATATATATATATATGTGTGTGTTTGTGTGTATGTGTGTGTGTGAGTGTGTGCGTGCGTTTGCGTGTGTGTGTGTGTATGTACGTAGGTGAAGGTGTAGCTGTGTGGTTCAGAAGCTTGCTTCCCAGCTATATAATTCTAGGTTCAGTTCCATAGCGCGTAATATCCTGGCCAAGTGTCCTGAACTATAGCCTCGGACCGACCAAAGCTTTATGAGTGAACTTGGTAAACAGAAACTGAAAGAAGCCCTCATATATATACATATATATACATATATATATATACATAAATATATGTATGTGTGTGTTTGTGTTTGTCCCCCACCACCATTTGATAACAGGTGTTGACCTGTTTACGCACCCAGTAACGTAACGGTTAAGCAAAAAGAGACCGATAAAATAACTACCAGTCTTAAAAAGTACTGGAGTCGAAAAAATTCTTCAAGGCGGTACCCCAGCATGGCCGCAGTCTAATGATTAAAACAAGAAAAAGAGAAAATATATACATACATATATTTATGTTCAGAAAAGCATCTCATATACTTACATATATTTATGTATGTATTTATGTATATATGTATATATTTATGTATGCATATGAGATGCTTTTCTGAACTTTTCATTAATATTTATAAGAGATTACGTTTTGTTGCTGTTAAAAAAACATTTGAAATTGAAATGATTAAGTGAACTTGCAAAATTTTTCCAGCAGGAGTAGTTTACCTTTGTCATGTTTCGGTTAAAAATCTTTTGATATCTATGATTCACAAGAAAACGAAAATAAATTAAATGCAGGAAATATTTAGCGGAAAATTGAATTATACCACTAAACAATGCTTTATAGAATAGATAAAATGCACAGCCAGAACTTAAGCAGACGGTAAGTTTAGATCTAGAAGAAGGAAAAGTTCGCAAAATCAGACAAAGTCAGATAAAAACCTAAAATCTTTCTTTAACGAATCTTTTCAATTTAGTTAAAAGGATTAAATTGAGGAAATTTCACAGCAACTTTCAGAGTCGTTTTAACAAGTGTTTAACATCATTACGATATTTCAAGAAAATTCATGTACCATCGAACAAGAGAAAAAATGTTTTAGCATAGAGAAAAGCGCACATATCCGTTATCTAATAATACTATTGACATTTTCAAAAAATATGGCATCAATACATACGACTCCACAAACTTGGAAGCTAAATTAATTGTCACTACACTTAATGTAAAAGGCAAAATAGAACATTTAGCGTGCATAACGTACATTACTCATAAAGATCACAAGGTTAATTTTTGCAGTAAACACCAAATGCAAGTTATTCAACCAGTCTAAAATTAAATTAGAAATAGTTAGCAAGCATATCCTAGGTTCAATTATATCTAGAATATCAAAAAAGCAACTTAGCTATGGAACAACAGTACGTCCATAATAGACGGGTTAAACGTTATTAGCGACAAACAACACTGACAATTTGCTGTTTGATATTATAGAATTCTTCGCTTCCATCACACACACTCTTACTGTCTGTATATATATATATATATATATATATATATATATATATATATATATATATACATATATATATATATATATATACATATATATATATATATATATATATACATATATATATATATATATATATATATATATATATATATATATATATATATATATATATATATATATATATATATATATATATAGAGAGAGAGAGAGAGAGAGAGAGAGATATGCATAAACAAATATGTATAAAAACATTTATATGAATATATGCAAACACCCACAGACATTATTTGCAGCCATAGATATATACTTAGGCATACATACAGACATGCACAGACACTCACACATATACATACATTGTCTCAATGACTTCCAAAAGTTAAAGAAGTACCACATACCAGTGATGTATTGGGGATCTGTACTTTAAACCAGTCATAACCATCTCAACATATTTTATATCGTCTATGCAAAAATTCATAAATTTCCAAGCTCTTTCTTTCTTTCTTTCTTTCTTTCTATATTTGTTTATTTATTCAATTTTATTCAAACAATTAGTAATCGGACACTCAACAACAGCAACAACAACAACAACAACAACAACAACAACAACAGGCGCATCAAAATTAAATTTCATATTCTGCTGTTGTTATAGAATTTATGAAATGGAAGCCATAACGACCATTCTTCTTTCGATTTATGATTTGACCATCAGCAGAAAGATCTGAAGACGGACAGAAGACAGACAACGTAGCAGAGAGCATACTAAATTCCCATCATCACGATTGCCCTACTGCCCTTTCTCCCCCTCACCTGTTCCTACCCCTTTCTTCTTCTTCTTCTTCTTCTTCTTCTTCTTCTTCTTCTTCTTCTTCTTCTTCTTCTTCTTCTTCTTCTTCTTCTTCTTCTTCT
>NC_142947.1:2228091-2233091 GCF_046866305.1 Octopus bimaculoides
ATTGTATGTTGTGCATATTTGTTGACTACAGTGTTGATGTTTTACAGTAAATAACACTCCAACGCAGTGCATTCGTTGACAAAACGTTCTCTAGTAATTTTGCTTTTATTCTGGAATTGTGGGAGAAGGTGCTGGTCGATTACATGGACTCTAGTGTTCAATTCGTACTTAATTCATCGAGTCCAAAAGGATGAAAGCCGACCTTAGCGGAATTTGAAACCAGAAAGTAAAGACGGACGAAATGACGCTAAGCACTGGCAAAATACTCTGGCAAAATGGCTAACACGCCGGGTAAAATGCTTAGCGGTAATTCGTCTGTCGCTACGTTGTGAGTTCAAATTCTGCCGAAGTCAATTTTGCCTTTCATTCTTTTGAGGTCGATAAAATAAGTACCAGTTGAACAGGCCAAAATGGCTGCCCTTGTGGCAAAATTTGAAACCATTGTTATTATTATTATTATTATTGTTATTATTTCCCTTTAATGGAACGCGACGGTCTAGTGGGCGATTGATTATCTGTCTTTAGTGATTAATCCAACATTATCGATTCAGTCTATTGCGTCTCACTCCCTCTCTCCCTCTCACTCTTCCTCTCTCTCTCTTCGTATATATGATATATGTTATATAATATAAAATATATAAGTATTATATATATATATATATATATATATATATATGTGTGTGTGTGTGTGTGTGTGTGTGTGTGTGTGTATACGCACACACACACACACACACATATATATATATATATATATATACACGCACTCATACATACATAAACAAACACACACACACACACATATATATATACATATATATATTATATTCTCCACCTACAAGATCATTGACTCCATCCCCCCTCTCTCTCTCTTGCTCTCAATCGTTCTCCCTCTGTCTCTCTATCTCTCTGTTTTTCATGCACACACGGAATTACATTTTTCAAAGACAACCATTTATCTGAGATTAACCACAACACTTTTGAACAGTTATTATGAAGGAGAGAGAGAGAGAGAGAGAGAGAGAGAGAGAGAGAGAGAGAGAGAGAGAGAGAGATAAAGGGAAGAAAAAAGATAAAAAGTGAGTGAAAGAAAGGAAAAAATAGATGGAGTGTTGGACAGCCGCTAAGAGAAAGGCAGGAACAGTAAAAAACCTCTTTCACCATTTATTCACACACACACACACACACACACACACACACACACACACACACACACACACACACACACACACACACACATATGTATACATTTTATCTTTTACTAGTTTCAGTCATTAGACTGCGGCCATGCTAGAGCACGCTTTTCAGGAGTTCTTAGTCGAATGAATCGAACCCAATACTTGTTTTTTTATAAAATTCTAGTTCTTATTCTATCGTTTTCTTTTGCCTAACCGCTAGTTTACGTGAATATAAACACACCACCACCTGTTGTCAAGCGGTGGTCGAGGAACAGACGCAAATACAAAGACACACACAGACACAGATACACACACACACACACACACACACACACACACACACATATATATGACCGGCTTCTCTCAGTTTCCGTCTGCCGAACCCACTCACAAAACATTTGTCAGTCCGAAACTATTGCAGAAGACACTTGCTCAAGTTGCCACGCAGTGGAACTGAACTGAACCCCGAACCATGTGGTTGGGAATCAAACATTTTACCACACATACGCACACGTATGTGTGTGAGTATAAGTACGACGTTCTCCATACTACTTTCGCTGAGAATGGCAGAATCCTATACATTTGTAGATTAAGAATTATTGTGGGATGTAGACGGTTGAATGTCTCATAGTGACTGCTCGAAACGTTTAAGAATTCTTCACTTCCCGAGTGTTAAACTATTACATCTGTTTGTTGTCTACGCCACCTGTCCTTCGTCTTTTGTTTTTTTTTGTGAATTTTCCCTATATTATATCTGAATAGTTATCGTGAAAAAGGTTGGTTGTAATATATCTGTCACAAACGACTTAACCAAAGTCGGTTTATCGGAAATTTGCTTTAGGCTTCAGAACAGGTAAATACTACTTAAATTGATTATCTGAATTTTAATCATAAATCTGATCGATCCAGATTGATCTGGAGCGAAACAATGATGACTGTGAGGAATACAACGGCGACGATAACGGAGATGAGAACAACGACGGCGATAACAGCGATGATAGGGGAAAAAGACGACAATAAGGATGAAATAACCACGGCGATGGCATCAGCGCGATGACAACGAGAGCAATGGCAGCGACCACGATGACGATGACGACAACGTAGACAGCTTTGATAATCGCGTCGATGATAACATCGATGGTGACGATGGAAATAACAATGATTGCGATGAGATCGACGACAATAAAAAACAACGATGAGGAAAACGATGATACCAGTTACGATGAGAACGAAAATAACGTCGGCTACGATGATGATGATGATGATGATGATGATGATGACAGCAACGTCGATGGCGGCTGTGACGTACGATGAGGAAAATGACGGCACCAATGAAGTGGATGCTGATAACCAGGACGATGACAACAACGATGATGACAAACGATGATGACAGCGATGACGACGATGACAGCGATGACAATTATGACAGCGATGACGACGATGACAGCGATGACAATTATGACAGCGATGACAATTATGACAACGATGACGACGATGACAATTCATTAACTATATCGATATCAGAATATCATCTAATTAGATTTCGTTTTGTAAAAATGTCGGAAAATTTTTCTGTTGGACAACTAACTAACTGACCGAACTCTTTCAAGACATTCTAATTAGAAAATAAAAATGTTGCATTCATAGAATTTCCTGTCTAAGACAATTGGTTTCTTGTATTGTTTTATTTACCGTTTCTGTTCTTATTGTTTGTTAATTTTTTTCCCCTCGTTTTCCGATTTCTATTTTTTATAACTGTACGTATTTATTGTTCAACTCATTTGGTTTTTCTTTAAATGTTGTTTTACTATTTTCACATCAAACGTCAAACTTTTATATCATTTATCTGTCTATCTGTCAGTCAGTCATCTATCTATCTACCTACCTACCTATCTATCTATCTATCTATCTATCTATCTATCTATCTATCTATCTATCTATCTATCTATCTATCTATCTATCTATCTATGTATCTGTCTATCTATCTATCTATCTATCTATCTATCTATCTATCTATCTATCTATCTATCTATTTATCTATCTATCTATCTATCAATAAACATAAATACACACACACACACACACACACACACACACACACACACACACGCACCATACATATATATGTATTAAGGGAAATAAATATAAACATATATATGTATATATTTGTGTATATATATAAATATATATATATATATATATATATATATATATATATATATATATATATATATATATATATATATATAAATAAATGTATATGTATGTATAATGATATAGTCTGTTAGCGATAATATATCATTTAGTTTTATGCTAATCTTATACCAAGGAAAAATTTTAAAAAGTAACATCCGCCAGCTCGTAAAATATATGGATACTTTCTTTCGGCATTGCATTATAGGGTTTATAACTTGTGGAATAAATATTAACGGGATTAAATTCGTTACATCGCTGGTTATCAAGTGAGAAATACATTTTAGAAAGTTAAGCTGTATAAAAATATAACAAATGGAAGAGAAAAACCAGTATAATAGAAACTTCAAAATGGAAATGAGCTTTGAAGTTAAAGGACCAAAAATATTAAAGTATTTGAGATTGCAAAGATTATGAGATCAGGATTGTTTATTTGTGGATCAAGTAAAGACGGAAATAGAGAAAATATGATTGCTCGTTGAGGTTTTTGAAAATATGGCAATTTTCAGTTATGCATAAACCGCATATTTTGTTCCATTTCCGTGTGTTCTGCATCTTTCGTATATACTTAAGTTAATGGTGAATTCAACAGCGTGTTGTTTCAAACTGCAGACATATTGGATAATTTTGTTTTATCACTCTCTTCTACATTTCTGAAGGACAAAAGTATGATTGAAATACCGTTGTTGAAACTTGCCTTCCGCCATACAAACATTCGTCGCAAATATGATATAACATTTATGTTTGGTGAAGAATTCTGCTTTTGTCTATTCACTACTCATTAACATGGCATGTTTTTACATTTCTCCTTATCCATCCCGTCTTGCTTATTTTAGTTGATTTACACGCCATTACGTGTTTCATATTGGAAATAACTTAGCTTAAGGTTATTTCTATTGAATAATTGTATGAACTGGTAACTGATGACGAAACTTATTAAAATTAAGGCGAAGTTTTAAACAATATTAGACTTTTACGCATATAAGAAAGGTGAGTGAACTAGAATCGTTTCCACCCAACCTTTTAGATATGGTTTCCGACATAAATTTCTGTATGAACAACAATACCTTCTAAAACATACCAAAATCTGATATTAAGAATGTTAAGAAATGAAATATTCGTATTCTAAAAGATATGCTATACAAAACTATACAATTATGTATGAAGTTGGATATAATATGCTCCTAGTTTTACTATGATATGAAAGATCATCGAGAAACGCTTGTCATACAGAAACAGGATAACTGTTAAATTAAAGCTTTTAATAATACGCAAAATATGTAAACATTAGATCAGAAAATCTTTATTAAATATCACCACTTCGATAAACACAGTCTGAGGCACAAGAAGATGATACAAATATCCGGCTGAATGGATCAATACGTCGCTATTCATAGGAACAGATACACACTCCGTCGTACAATAGTTTAGAACAATACACTCTTCGATATTTTCAACCATTTATGATTCCTTGCTCGTTTGGATCAATGTCTTTTAAGTTTTATCATTTTTCTTGGTTCAGTTATCAGACCGCGGCCATGTTGGGGCACCGCCTTCAAGAATTTTGAGTCGAATGAATCGACGCCTGGTACTTCTTCCATCGGGTTTTTTTTCACCGAACCGCTAAGTTAT
>NC_142947.1:2238091-2243091 GCF_046866305.1 Octopus bimaculoides
TATATATATATATATATATATATATATATATATATATACAGACATATATAAACACATGAATGCAGCTATATAATGTATCGGCTCCTGTTCTTGGTAGATGTGCTCTCTCCCAAGAGCTGTTTGAAATTTGCATTAAAAAACAGTAAAACCATCTCTCATCTCAAGTGGCAATGTTGTTTGTGTTGCCTGATTTATGGATGTATATATGTAATGTATGCTGGCATGCTTGTATTTATATATCTATAGCTATCCTCTCTCTCTCTCTCTCTCTCTCTCTTTATATATATATATATATATGTATATCGAGAGAGAGAGAGAGAGAGAGAGAGAGAGAGAGAGAGAGAGACGCGCGCACACACATACGTGTTTGCTTCTATTTCACGTTTTGTTTATTGTTCTCATTCCGTTATGTTTTGGTTGTATATTTTCTCGTATCACTTTCTGACATCAAATACCCAATTTTCCCGGTATTAAATATATGTTCTGGTAATTGAATAAATATTCTCCTTCGGCCTGTTTTTATCGATCTGTTAACCTTATCGAATTTTCACATATCAGAGATCGCCTGGCCTGAAGCTTTTAGATATCGTTGTCACGTTATAATTTTTTGTTTATATTAATTTTTCCTCTTTATTCATCCATAACGCCCACTTCGGGACGCAGGTGTGATGGAGGAACCACATCATTTAATTCCTTGACCACCATGTCCTTTAATCCCCTGTCTACCATACTATTTAATCCCCTAACCACTTCTCCCTTTAATCCTCTGATTATGATACTATTTAATCCACTAACCACCACAACATTTAATCTCCTGACCATCATACTATTTATTTCCCTGACCACCACGCCCCTTAATCCTTGTCCACCATACCATCTAATCCTCTAACCTCTTCTTCCTTTAATCCTCTGACCATCATACTATTTAATCTCTTGGTCATCACACTCTTTAATCCTCTGTAATCTCCTCACCACACTTTTTAATCTCCTGACCATCATACCATTTAATACCGTAACCACCACAACTTTAATCCTCTAACGACTAAACCTTTTAATACTCCGACCATCACATTATTTAATCCCTTAAACATCACAACAAGAAGAACAGTAGCAGCAACAAGAAGAACAACAGCAGCAGCAACAACAGCAAGACGAAGAAAAAGAACAAAAGTAACAACAACAACAGCAGCAGCAGCAAGAAGAAGAAGAACAGCAGTGGCAGCAGCCGCAGCAGCAGCAACAGCTGCTGCAACAACAAAAAAGACAACAACAATAAAAACAAACATCTAAAATACCGTGTCTTTTTGTTTGTGTGTGTTCTCCACCGCATGAAAACCGGTGTTAGCTTGTTTATATTTACTAAACGTTTCAGCGAAAGAGTTCGTCAGAAAAAGTACCGAAAGATAACAAAATGTTCTGGGGTCGTTTATATACCCTTCACGGCAAAGCTCCAGCATGGCCGCGGTCCAATGATCGAAAGAAGTGAAAACGAAATGGCAAAAGACTTCATTTGCCACAGATTCTATGTAAGCGGTTGTAATTGTCTTCCAACTCTGAATATATCAGCATGGCCATATATGTGTAGTGAAGACTTTTAATCATCTCACGACCATCGAGGGGCTTTTTTTTCCAATTTTGTTTTAAGAACTTCAGAAGTAATTACAGAGCATCCATTTTGAACGCTGTTTACCTGATATCTTTCAGTGATATCTTCTAGTAATATCTTTCAGTAATATCTTGGAGTAATATCTATGTTTCAGTAATGACTTACAGTAATATCTTCCCGTAATATCCTCTTCTGATAACTTCTTATTTATCATTATTACGTTTTCTGCTCTTCTTGTGCTTCAACTTGAAACTATGCATTTCTCATTTCCTTTAAGCTGAGCCGAAAGAAAATGATTCTCGTTTTCTATAACATTTCTCTCTCTTTCTATACATATTTACCCTAATTTATGGAAACCTCCAAAAGAGTAGCTTATCTGATCCTGCCAACCACCGTCTTATCTCTCAAAGATAATGGATTTAACCATGAACACTCACTCGTTACAACACCGAAGCTCTCGTTCTATCTCTCCTCAACGACATCCAGTGCAGTTCCTGTATAAACAGGTCACTGCAGCTATCAACTAAATGCAACACTATGTCACCTCTATTAACGAACAACTCACAAATAAACCTTCGTAAGCTTTCTAAATGGTAATCTTTCCAATCCCACCTGACCTTTCAAAGCCGATTTATATTTATTTACAACGTAACCAAAATTATATTTCAAAAAAGAAAAACCATTTTCTGTGCGAGAAATTACTTTAGTTCTCAAATAGCTGTTTACCCTATTATCCACAACATATATAACAAAGTACCGAACTGGCAGAGTCACTAGAGTGACGTACGCTATTTGTTCGTGTCCTCCTGAGAGTTTTTCATTAATTTGAAGTCGATTTTTGGCTCTTTACGTTTTGAGTTCAAATCGCACCCAGGTCAGCTTTGCCTTTCATTCTTTCAGGGATCTAAAACAAAAATAAAATAAAGGTATCAGTGACGTGCTGAAGTCCATGGGATCTACCCCTCAGAAGTTTTGTCTTTTTGCCTAAATCAGAAATTGTTTTGGAGTTGATGAAGGGAAGTGGATTGGCAGAATGGCTGGAGCATCAAACAAGATGTATTGTAGAAATCAAACCCTATACGTGTTTGTCACTCCATCCACCATCGCTTGACAACCGATGTTGGTGTGTTTACGTCCCCCGTAACTTAGCGGTTCGGCAATAGACACCGATAGAATAAGCACCAGGCTTACAAAGAATAAGTCGAGCATGACCGCAGTCAGTTGACTGAAACAAGTAAAAGAATAAAAGAATATACATATAATATATGCATATATAAATGTATGGATACATTATATATATATATATACACCTTTGCGTTTGTGTGAGTATATATATATATATATATATATATATATATATATATATATATATATATATATATATATATATATATACAACATTATATATATATATATATATATATATATATAACATTGTATATATGTATATAAACACACACACACACACACACACACACACACACACATATATATATATATATATATATATATATATATATATATATACATACATATATATATACGCATATGTTTGTATGGCATTGTGTACAAGTATAAGTGAGTGTTTTCATCATTGTTATAGGGCATAAAGACATACATGTGCGGCTGTTAGTGAATGTGTGTGTGTGTGTGTGTGTGTGTGTGTGTGTGTGTATTGTATGCTTGTATTTCTTTTTTTTTCTTTTTATTATAAACTTATTATTATTATTATACTTTCCTCGTTTCCTTCTTCTGCTCATTGTTTCTGATCTTACTGTGGTCGCCGTCGTCATAGTCATCGAAGACGTTGTTGTTTTTGTTGTTGTTGTTGCTAGTGATGATGTTGTTGATGTTGGTTGCAAAACACTAATAATTCATCCTGAACAATGGTGCTATGAAACATCTAAAAATTGAGGAAACAAACACACATATTGATGTGTATATATATGTATATATATATATATATATATATATATATATATATATATATATATATATATATATATATATATATATATATATACACGTATATATATATATATACATATATATGTATATATGTGTGTGTGTGTGTGTGTATATATATATGCATGCACACGCATCTACATGCACATGTGTACACGCATATACACTTGATAACCCCCATTCTTTGTCTTCTGAACATTTACATACATCTACTCACTCGTGAATCTTACATTATCGCCCCCTCCTCCTCCTCTCCCTCCCCAACCAACCAACCGATCCACCAACAAACCTCTTTCTCGCTTCCTTCTTTCTTTCGTTCCTTTCTTCTCTGATGTTTTTTTTTAAAACTCCAAGTCTTTTGCACTGATTAACCTGGAAGTCAATGTAACGCTCTGTTTTCATGTATAAACTTGTCGAAAGGTTTTAAATATATTATATTCATATTTATGTTATGTTTTGTAGTATAAAATATTTATATTACATTATATTCATATGATATTTATGTGTATATCATACTACATCCATATTTTTCTAAAGTATTTATTTCTCTATTGCTCACAGAGAGCTAAACATAAGGGGGAGGGGACAACCAAAGACCAACAAAAGGATTAAGTCGATTGCATCCATCGACCCCAGTGCGTAACTGGTACTTATTTAATCGACCTCCCAAAGGACGAAAAGCAAAGTCGACCGCGGCGGATCTTGAACTCAGACAGACCAAATACCGCTAAGCATTTCGCCCGGGGGGCTAAAGTTTCTGCCAGCTCGCCGTCTTATTTCTATATAATATTATATTCATATTCTCTTTTTGTCGAAAGGTTTTAAATATATTATATCTATATTATTTTATATTCATATTTATATCGCATTAGTTATATATGATATATTATTATATTTCTATTATGTCATATTTACATTATGGTGATATATTATATTGTGGAGGTACAATGGCCCAGTGGTTAGGGCAGCGGACTCGCGGTCGTGAGTGTTTATTGAGCGACAAATAACTAAAGCTCTATGAGGCTCCGGCAGGGGGTAGTGGAGAAGCCTGCTGTACTCTTTCACTCATTCTTTCTTCCTGTTTCTGTTGTACTTGGTGACAAGGGCAAGCCTTGTCACACTCTGTGTCACACTGAATATCCCCGAGAACTACATTAAGGGTACACGTGTCTGTGTAGTGTTCAGTTGTAGTATGCGAGAGTAGGAAATTAAATGTGCATGAAGCGTTATATGGCTCTGCGCGTTAGAATGGCGTGTTAGACATAACAGACCGTAGATTTAATAGATAAGGAGAATAAAATTCTTCTGGGGTTGAATAAAGCACAGAAATATGAGTAAAATTAGCGTGTGGATGCATGTATGAAGTACATCAGTGTGTTTGTGTTTCTGGACGAGAGAAAATATAAAGAAATAAGTCAGTCGTTTTGTA
>NC_142947.1:2245591-2250591 GCF_046866305.1 Octopus bimaculoides
CGCGCGCGTACATACACCCCAACACGCATGCGCTGGCACACCCATATATGTATATTCATAATTGTACATGTGTATAAGCATTTACATATACATATATATCTATAGCTATATATAAAAATATATATTTGTTTTATTTGTTTTAGCTAGAGGTTGTGACCATGCTAGAGCAACAGCATTTGTGTGATTGCTGGTTTATTTTACATCATTTCCCCGTCCCTTTATCCATGTATATATAGTTCAGGTGAATTAGAGAGCTTGCTAACACGGGCCTTCTTTGGCGTGACCTAGTTTCATACTATATCGTGTCTACAAAATTGGTCACTACGTGTCTATTTTTACTACAGACCCCATCTAGATGTCGTCGATATGTGAGGCCTTCACGGAAGGTTAGCGAAACGCCATTGGCCCTTTCTTGAACAGCAGGCTGTTAAAGCATTGCGTCTTTACTGTAGATGGAGATAAAAGGATTTTCGGTACTGTGCAATGGTGTCCCTTACATGAGTTGGTATAGTTTTCAAACCAAAAAATAGCGGCTAGCCTCTTCAGGGTCTTAGACACAGACAGACAGACACACACACAAGCACGTGCGCGCACCCACCCAAACACACACACACATACATACATACATACATATATATATATATATATATATATATATAGACAATATTAAAAACAAGGATCACTCCCTTAATTTTTAATAATACACACACACACATAGACAATATTAAAAATAAGGAATGCTCCCTTAATTTTTACTAATACACACACAACCCCCCACCTCACACACATACGCACACACATGTATATATATATAGACAATATAACAGATTTCTACCCCTCAGAGGTGAAGTGTTAAATTTGTGTTCGGACTAGAGTCTGATTAGTCTGTCCGCGAAGCTACAGCCTTCGTGGATGCGAAACCACTGGTCACTCTTTTACCAAACATTAACTTTATTATTTAATATATATATATGTATATATATATATATATATATATATATATATATATATATATATATATATATATATATATATATATATATATATATATATATATTAGAGTAATAATATATATATATATATGCGAGAATATATGTACATGCATGTATACACATATATTTAATAAAGCCATATAAAATAATCACTATTGGACTGCTGACTCAGAAATAAATCATTACAAACTACGATATATTGATTTCTTTTGGCAGCAAAAAAAAAAAAACAAAACCAAAAAAAATGGTATTGTTAGGAAAGCAAAATACCACCCATTGATTCGAGATCCCCTACTCATGCGCCTTACTGGTATTTATTGTGTTGAATCTCCATAAGGGTCCATGTTAAAAGGGTACCCTAGAGATAAATTAGGACTCGCATTGTAAAAGATCAGAACGTGTTGTTTTATCTAGAATATGCTTAATTTTTGTGTATTTTTTTATTATGAATTTTCATCTGACGTTATTTGTTGTATCTGTCCATGAATAATGTGAAGAAAAGGAAAAAAAAAATGAAGTTAAGTAAATATAGCTACCATAACCAATAGTCATAAATTAACTTCTGTCGCTGATCCCTTCAACACAAACACATACACACACATACACACACATATACACAAAGACACACTCGCGCACCTTTGAACAAGTTTAAAAAGAAATAAAATGAAATAAAGGACAAACAAAATGGCAGCTGCTTTTCATTGATTTTTCCAATCAATTCTTTTTCTTCTAACGTCATTTTCAAACGAACGTCTGGGTATTTAAATAATTATTATTACCTGAAAGGAATACATAAAAAAAATCATCGGTCAGTTAATTTCAAAGTAAAAAATTAAAGAAAGTATTTTCTTTCTTTGATCTTGTATAAAATTGAAGAAATATCTTTTTTTTTTACGAAAAAAACAAAAAAAGCATCTCAAATTCTGTGCCGTGAGAAGTTTATTATAATCCAGACACGCTTCAAATACCTTGACAATACTCGCAGTATTACTACATCACCTGTAAAATGTAATATGTATACCGATAGCAACGCACGCACGCACACACACACACACACACACACACACACAGTTTAGCTCACAGACCCCCAGTATTACCTTTGCGGACCACCGGGAGTCCGCGGACCACACGCTGGAAACCACTGTATTAGAGTGTGACTCATCATATAACAGTTAGAGATATATATCGAAGTCTAATGATTTCTGTCTTTCATCTCTTTCCCTCTTGTGTATTTCTCTTCAAAGCTGACATCGAATTAGTACAAAATTGACAATGCGAACAAATGACATTTTGACAGGTTCAGCTGTGACACATTGGCAGTGTGACAATGTGACAGGTCATCACGATAACTATTTGAGACGTTGATAGCTTGTCAAAATGAAATGTTGGCGGAGTAATCAAGTGATAGGTTGACAACAGACAGCTTGACAGCATAACAGCTTGACAGCATAACAGCTTGACAGCATAACAGCTTGACAGCATAACAGCTTGACAGCATAACAGCTTGATAGGGCAATACTTTGACAGAAGAACCAGATGAGTGATGGACAGCGTAACAAGGTGATAGAATAGCAGGTTGACAGGTTAATCGGACAAGAGGTTGAGAGCGTGTTATAGATTGACAAAGAAATCAGATGACAAGTTGACAAGGAAAGAGGTTGGCATTGTAACCATTTTAAAGGTAGACAGCATGATAGGGTGACCGAGTGAAGAGTGAACAAGGATAATGGATGAAACAAGGATAATGTGAGAGGATGACAGGGTGGCTAAATGGCAAAGGGATACGTTAAGATAGAAATGTAGTATCCAGACGATGAATTGACCAAATGACAGGGCGACTGGATTAGGGCGGAAAAGTGACCCGGTAAATGTCTGATAACGTAATTTGAGGAACGGTACAATTTGCCAAATTGACAGGCTGAGAGTACAAAACAATTAACAGTTGACTAGGGCGGAAGTGTTTTGCATGGTGACGAGATAGAAAGATAACCGTATAACAGTGTGACCAGATAGTTAGGTGATAGGTCGATAGCGTGACCGGTTGACAGGGAAACGAGGTGGATGGCTTAAGAAGATGGGAGGAGTAAATGAAATCAATCGAAAGACTTGAAAACAAAGAAAGCCAGTTTACAAAACGGGTTTCTTTGAATATTGCCATAAGCACGAGTGAAGACTTTGGCATTGTTCATTGAGCTGGAAAAATGGGATTGACACTGCCAATACTGTAAACAAACATCAAGACTACAACAACATCAACAAGAAAGAACAACGGCAACAACAAAACAGAAGAAGAAGAAAAAAGCCGCAAGAATATTTCATTAAAGTAAGTTCAACGAGAAGTTTCGAGTGTGGAACGAGAACACGGAAAAAAAAATTAAGAAGCAAAAGAGAAAAAAAGAAAGAAAAGAGAATGGTAGCAAAAACAAAAAAAAAGGCAAAACCAAAACAAACAAAAACCAAGCAAATATAAAAAGCAATAAAAGTTGAAAATAAATACAGAGCAAAAAAATGAATAAACAAAGAGAATTGGGATTGAAATATTTTGTATCGATTTCTGATGAGAAAGTCAAAGGCATGTCACGTGATACGGTTTTGTTCGCAAGCAACGTTTAGATACTCGTAAAATTATACATACATACACACATACATACATATATATATATATATGTGTATATATATATATATATATATATATATATATATATATATATATATATATATATATATATATATATATATATCGATATATATATATATATTAACACACCCGTATAAACAGTCTCACGTATACTTACAGGTATATGCATAAAGAAAAATACATATAGTAGATATAGTGGAACACATGAATGTCATATATCTGAATGTACAAACAAGATTGAAAAGTACTCAATAACGTGTTAGTGTGTAATTAACTGCTATAGTGATGAAATTACTCCCCGTTGCTTCTCCGAGTTAGTGTATTCTTTGAAGAACACAAAGGATACCCACGTATGTATGTATGCGTGAATGTATCTATATATATATATATATATATATGTATGTATGTGTTATATTTTACTTGTTTTACTCATTAGAGTGCAGTCACGCTGGGGCACCACCTAGCGGAAGTTTAGTCGAACGAATTGACCCAAGAATATAATTCTTTAAAGCCTGATACTTATGTTATCCGTCTCTGGTACCGAACCGAACTGATAGGTTATAGGGCCGTAAACAGACCAACACCAGTTTATCTATATATCTGCCCATATATTCAACTTTTATCTCACTCCCCACTTCTCTGTCGCATGTCTACAAACATGTATTTGTCCCCACGAAGGTACGTACGAGTGAACAGACCTTCTATGTATTATGTACATTACTAGTATACATATATCCACGCCACTCTCTCTTTATAGGTGTATATGTACATATATTGGTCGAGGAATGTATATTTATATACGCATATGTAATGATAAATGAATGTATATATACATACATACATATAATATAATATAATAATATATATATATATATATATATATATATATATAATATAATATATATATATATATATACATATACATATATATATATATATATATATATATATATATATATATATATATATATATATATATATATATATACACACACACAAAAATACATACATAAGGATTACACACACATACAAACACACACACACACACACACACACACACACACACACACACTGACATATATGCACATTCCTACAAACACACACATACGCTAATTCGTAAGCAGAGCATAAATATATTCTAGGATTGTGAAAGAATTCTGTAGCTGGCGGTTACTAGAATAGTCGTTGTTTAGGCGGTAGTGGTGGTGGTGGTGCCAGCTTTGGTGTTGTTGGTACTGCAGTGGTTTTTGCAGTAGTAGATGTTGTAGTTACTGCGGTTGTTGTTGTTGTTGTTATTGTTAGTGATGTTATTCTTGCAGATGATAATAATGGCGGAGACGGTGTGTGTGGATATTTTCAAGTTTTGAGGT
>NC_142947.1:2260591-2273091 GCF_046866305.1 Octopus bimaculoides
ATAAAGTGGGTTCAATCCGACTGGTTTCTTCGCTTCTTACACTTCATTCACGTACATTAAATTCATTTTCTGCCCAGGGAGAAGTGCCAGAGAGACCGATAGAGTAAATACTAGGCTTACAAAGAATAAGTCCTGGGGGCGATTTCTTCGACGAAAGGTTGTTCTCCAGCACGGCCGCAGTCAAGTGACTGAAACAAGTAAAAGAATAAAAGAATTAGATTTAGCAAAAGTCCTCTAAATATGGTGAAATGAAATTAAGGGGTCATAATTTTAAGATATTGAACTTGAAGGGCCACAACTCGGCTACTACGGTCATATGATTAGAATGTTTGAAGAAAGGAACGGAAGACGGATTCTTCAAGCCGAGCCAACTGGCGGAAGATCTGGGGGTTGGCCTAGAACGAATTGATTGGATAATATTCATAATCTCAGCTGGTCACGCGTGGGTATCCAAGCAGGATGTCTAAAGATGGTTGCTTCTGACAGGACCTCACGGAGAACCTTCCCTGGAGTAAGGAGAGATGGATGTTTGGATGGAATTTTGAAAACAAACTTTATAAAGCAGTAAAGTTTTCAGAGTATAGGTAAAAATACAGTTTTTCTTTTAAGGAAGAAATTCTACAAAACTTTTTAATTAATATTTTCATTAAAGAAAATTATTAGCAAAACTTTTATACATAATAACATTTTCATTCTTTGTTTTGAGGATTGTGTCAAATAAATAATTTGCATGTGCGTAATCTATAGAATATTATCAAGATCAGTTCCGTATGTGTTATATCGAAGACGTTGCTTAATCACAACAGAGCGATGACAAATAAAAATATATCAAATTAGTAAAATGTGTGAAAACGAATGCATTGGACTGCTATGTAGGAAATAGTTGATTATAAATTAACACTAATGGCGGATCAAAATTAATTAAGAACAGAAGCGAAATAGAAATATGTTATAAGTTGGAACAGAATATGTAATACAAAATAATACTATAGTCGCAGGCTTGAGTGTGTGGCTTAGAAGCCTGGTTTCCGACCACGGGCTTTTGAATTCAATCCCATTGTGTGGGACCTGGGGTAAAATTTTCTACTATCGCCTCGGACCAACTAATGCCTTAGGAATAAATTTGGTTTCGTCTACCATATATATATATATATATATATATGTGTGTGTGTGTGTGTGTGTGTGTGTGTGTGTGTGAAGAGAGAGAGAGAGAGAGAGAGAGAGAGAGAGAGAGAGAGAGAGAGAGAGAGAGGATGGAATAAGAACAAGGGGTCGATTCATTCGATTAAAAACTTACTTGTTTGGTATTGGTGGAGTTCTAGATAACGACAGCACGGTATCATTAATGAATAAACGAAGTTGTTTATCCATTAACAACACCGTAGTAATTACATCTGCAGTGTAGTTATTCGAAGTATTATTGTCAATAAAGCTGGGTTTATGGGGATTAAGAATTTGGAAGATCGAGACGGGCGGTTATTACATTTTAGAAATTGCTATAGAATGGTTAATAAAATTACTTATGGAGAAGCAAGCAGTACGCTAACTGGGGAAATCAAATCATAGTGGAAGAGGTTAAATTACTTAAATATGTGTGAGAGATCCCTAATTTCCCAAGTGTTTAATGGGGATCATTCTGGATTAAATTGGCGGTCACTATACCGGAATATGCAAGTTTTTAAAGAAAGGAACCTCTACACCTGGTAGCTAATAAAGTAGGGGACATTTTCTGGCGTTGGATTCTGTGAATGGAGTACAATATGCCAATGAATTATTGATGGCAGGGAGTTAATACAACCGGACACTTTTTCAGTTTCCATCTACCAAATCCACTCACAAGGCTTTGGTCTGGCCCGAGGCTATAATTGAAGACACTTGCCCAAGATGCCCCACAGTGGGACTGAACCCGGAACCATGTGGTTGGTAAGCAAGATACTTACCACACAGCCACTCCTGCACCTATACAATGTATACGATCGTATACAATTGCAATACTGTAATCGTACGCATTATTATTAACACGGGAAATCACTTAAAACGGGTAGTTTTTTCAGCCATCAATACGTTTTAACGAGGTTTCACTAGCGTATACAACACATGTGTCATATTCACGTTGTTAATATCTAAGGATGTGTATGATTATAAGTATGTATATATATGTACGTACGTATGTGTGCATGTATGTATGTATTATATAAGTGTGAGTGTGTGTATGAGAGAATGTGTGTGTGTGTGTGTGTTTGTGGATGAATATGTGTACGTATGAATGTATTTATGTAAATTGTTACTTCGAACAATTCGGTACATGCCGAGACAATTTTAAATTGAATAAAATAACGAAAAGAAAGAAGGTAATACGAAATTACAAGGAAGTAGATGCATTAGAATATAAACTGGAATATAATTTATTATGAAGTATCATTAAAGTATATTAAAATAATGTGGAGATGCGAAGAAAAATGTCTGAAAGTAGGAAAAAAAAATGAAGGTTACAAGTTTGACTGAGTAGGTGTTGAAGATTTTGTAATCTAGACTGATTTTTAGGTTAGCAATATGTAATTAAGTTTAATTAGAGATGGCAAAGAAAAAACAAGAAAAATCAACAAAACATAATAATACTGTCGAGTATAGTGGTACATACATTTAATGAAAGTTAGTAAATTGATGGCTTAATAGAGACACGTAGGCTGTAAATTTAATAAATTTAATAAAAATAATAGATAGAAGAGGTGATAATTAAATAGAAGTTTAAACAAATTAAATGTGTTCGAGAGGTGAAAATCTATTCGAACTGAAGTAGTTTTGTGAAATATCTACCAAATTATGCGCAGGTATGGCTATTGGTAAGATGTTTGCTTTCCAAACACAGGTTTCTGGATTCAGCTCCGCAGTGTTCCACCAAGGTGGCACATAGTGTATGTGTGTGTGTGTGTGTGTGTGTGTGTCTTTGTGTCTTTGTATCTGCGTTTGTCTTCCATCACCGCTTGACAACTGGTATTTGTGTGATTACGTCTCCTGTAACTTAGCAGTTCGGCAAAAGAAGCCGTCTGAATAAGTACCTGTTTTAAAGAATAAGTGCTAGGGTTGATTCATTCGACTAAAAAAATTTCAAACCGGTGCCCCAGCATGGCCGCAGTCTCATCACTGAAACAAGTAAAAGAAAAGCTAAAAGATAAACCAGAGAATATACCGCCAGGAATTCACCCGGTTCTAAGTCATTACACTTCTGTCGACTTTTCGCGCCGGATAGATGCGTTGTTTTCATCCCCGAAAAGATAAAAGGCAAAATTCACCTCGGTGGGATCTGAACGCAGTGTTGAGAAGCAGGGGCACTACAAGACATCCGGTCTGATGTCCTTAACGTCCCGCCAATGAACTGCCCAGAGTAGATATTTTTTTAAATAGTCTCCTAACGTATAACAGACAAAGATGACCTCAGCGGAATTTGAACTCAAAGCACAGAGTGCCGGAAGAAATAATAATGCAAAGTAGTCTAACGGACGCTCTGACGAGTCGGCCAATGAATCGCAGAAAATCAAAGCAACATAATAATGCTGCTATTCCATATAAAAGTCATCCAATAAACAGTGTTTGTGATACTGACAAGACAGAAAGAAGTTGTGTGTTGCTTGTAGTCCTGTGCTATCTACTGTTAAGAATATTAATCATTCGGTGTGACATATCCTTAAAATACCCATTAATAACAGCAAAAGTAGTATAGTAAATTTAAAATAGCGTTAAACGCAATATTCTGAAATCATAAAGAATTATTTGAAGTGCTTATTTCCTAGAAGATTTGATTGAAGATACAAAAAAAAATGGTCATTTTAGTTTACTTTTAGATAATTCTAATACTATTAATGTCATAAAAAATTGTTTGGAATGATGATAATTTAATTAAAACAGACGTAAAAATTCAAAGATATCTTCATATTCATTAATGTTGTGGAATGAAACGATTTGATGCCGATGGCGTTATTGAGGCATCAAAAATGAATTTAGATATAAAAATGTAAAGTTAGACAAACTAAGAAACTAGGCGGTATTTGAAATTGTAATCCAGCTGTTATAGTTGGGATTAGCGATGGATGATATGACGTGATCACCTGATTGGCCAGAGCATCGGATGTTGTTTTTATATCGCTAGTCACATTGCGCTTTGCATCGTTTCAGCTTTCGAATGATGCCGCTCTGTTTGTTAGGCGGGGTGGGGGAGAGCAGGTCAACATTGCCCCTGATTAGAATGCTTGTTCTGTCACAGGTTTACTCATTTACAGCTCGGTGGACTGGTAGACCGTGAAAGGAAGTATTTTGCTCGGTCCGGGAATCGAACACGCGATTCAGCGATCGTGTGTGTCCAACACCCCAAGCACTAGGTCGCGCACATTAACATAATGCAGAATATAAAATAATAAAATATGATAAGTGAAATGTTGTTAGTAACTCTCTTTAGATATGGCGACCGTCTTCAGATTGGAACGGGACGATCGGGCGTAGCCGTCTAGCTGCTGGGGATTTGACGCAGTTGACAGGACATCGAAATTGTTTTGGTGACGGATTACACACACACACACACACAGACACACACACACACACACACACACACACACACAGACGCACACGCACATGCGGTGTGTCAAGCTGAATCTCCCTGAGGACTTCGTTAAGGGTACGCGTGTCTGTGGAGTGCTCGGCCACTTACACGTTAATTTCACGAGCCGGGTGTTCCGTTGATCGTATCAGCTGGGACCCTCGTCGTCGCCACCGACGGACTGCTAGTTATATCATTGTTGATGTTGTTATTGTTCAGCATCTCCATCCCTACCCGTCAGCTCCGTACGCCGAGCTAGACTATGATCAAAAACCTATCAACCATAATTGTCCATTTACATTCATTTACTTACATAAACGAACACGTTATTCCATTTTTCAGGACGACATAATGATTAGATAGGGACTTAGCTACCATTTCTTTTATGGTCAGTGGACACGTAGAGGTCTTTAGTTGGTGCCATTCATAAACCGTCGAATGCACATACATACATTATTACACACACACACACGCACACACACATACATATACACACGTACACACACATACATATATATACATACTTATACGTATGTACACAGACATATGCACATGTACATGTCCCTCTATATATGTATATGTATATATATATATATATACACACATACACATATATTTATAAGTATATATATGTGTATATATATACATATCTATATGTAGATATGTATATGTATATATGTGTGTCTATATATATAAAGATACATACACACACATATATGTATGTGTTTATCTATCTATCTATCTATCTATCTATCTATCTATCTATCTATATATATATATATATATATATATATATATATATATATATATATATATATATATATATATATATATACATACATACATACATACATATGTGTATATTTGTATGTACTTCCTGCGGTTTTTGTTGATATATTTGTCTGAATCTCTTGGTATTCTTCCTAAGACAACTATTATTATTTAAAGATGGTGATTGAAAGACCACTGGGGATAGAAGAAATTCCATTTCCAAAGAATTTATATTTTGATAGTTTCTCCATTTCTTTCAAAGACATATAAGTTATCCGTTGGAATTGATTAGCAGACATTTTCTTACAGTCTTTGATAACTACGTCTACATTTTAATCTTTCTATCTGTGTGAAATTATATTTAATGCTCTTCCCTGTCTCTGTCAATTATTTCCCTCTACGCTTTTCACTATTATTTTTGTTATTTTCTGTTTTTGGTGTTCTCATTATTATTATTATTATCATTATTCAGTAGTTTTATTTTTATAACGTGCTTTCACTTCACTACCGAGCGCAGCTCTGTGCGCCTTGGGTATGTGCTGTGGTTTGCTGTGGTGCTCTTATGTTTACTGTATTGAAAGTGTTTTGCGTAGAATGTGTGCAGTACCCAGTAGTGCAATTTTCTGTATGTTATATATATTTGTAAGTCCTGGTGTTTTTGTTATGTATTTGTCTGAATATTTTTTTATTATACCTAAGGCACCTACTAATTATTATTATTATTATTATTATTATTATTACGATTTCTATCTGTTTTCCTCTATTGTTGCCTTAAACATTGCTTTTAATGTTCTTTCGTTGTTAGTGATGTTCTCCCTCTGCATCCGTCTCTTCTTCTCAACCTCTTCGAAATCTCCTCCACCACCTCCTACCCCTCCCCTTCACCATCTTCGTTTAGTTCTTTCCGTTTCTTTTCTTCTTATTGTTGTTATCATTGTAAATGTGATTGTTCTTCTTCCCCTTCATCATAATCCTCTTCATCTTGATTCGTTGCCAGCTCTTCCCTTTTCTCTTTACTGCTGTTACGCTTGTTGTTCTTCGTTTTCTTCATTGCTCCCACGAAGTTTCTAGAAATACTTCCTTCTTGCTATCATTGAACAGCCTAAAACAATATCATTGGCTGTTTATTCTCAACCACCATATATTATATTATAGAATTACTTAACTGTGCACTTATGATTTCTGCTGAGAATGTTTTCATACTGTGCAGCGAACAACCCCCCCCCCCCACTGCACCGTCACAAACTTAAGTTTCGATTCTCATTTACTTATGTTTTGTTTAGTCTTGTACAATATTGGCTACATAAATACCCTTTCTGATTTTGGAACAAATCCAGTAATTTTGAGGGGAGGGGGAGTCGATTACATCAACCAAGTGTTCAACTGGTAATTATTTTATCGAACCCGAAGGATGACAATCAAAGTCGACCGCGGTGGGATTTGAACTTAGAACAGATCACTCTATTTAAATATAGTACATAATTTGCTTAGCATGTGTTTTTCTGGGCAATTCGTTAGGCAAAGAAGCACTAGCCTTTGTGAAATAACTTACACACACGTTTTCTTTTGCCTATCTTTGAATTTCTGTCATTTTGGAGTTTCCTGCTATTATTATTATTATTATTATTATTATTATTATTATTATTATTATTATTATTATTTCATGAAAACTCTCATCTTATTTTGCTGGGTATGATGGAAAGTGTCAGCTGTCCACAGCCAGCAGACTAAAGTGACACTTGTTTACTGATCGTGTTTCAAGCAACTTGCGGAAAGGTCTTGCAGTTCGAAGCAATGTTGATTTTTGTCGGTGTTCTGTCTTTACATTTGTACGAATCTTTTTGAACCACGTCGGTAGTTGGGTACCGATACTTCAAAGTGCACCACTAGTCGGGTTTTTTTCATTGCCCACAACCTGCATATTTCCCACTTCAGTTCACCATAGTTATTCACATTTTCTTCCGTATCTCATCGATCCTGTTGCCATCAGGATATGCTATATCAATTAACAGGCTCGTTCTTTTTTTCTGTTTCTGTTCACCAGAACGCTGTCAGATTTTCCGATGTTTAATCTGATGGCCACACCAAATCCTTGCATCCCACAGGATTTTGCTATCTTCATTCTCAGTAACTCCTGGGATTTGGTCACACCACGTCTTTGATCTTTCTCGGCCATAATTTCCACAAAGTTCCCTCTGAATCCCTTTTGCTACATTATCATGCCGCATTTTGCATTCACACTGTGCCACTTTCGAGCATTCACTAACAACGTACCACACCGTTTCATTCCTCTCAGCACACATTCTGTACTTGTCATTCTCAGTTGCTTCATTCATTCTGCAGTTCACATAGTTTGTCTTCAATGCCTTTTTTTGGCGCGCATATAAGAGCTTCTATTCTACGTTCAAGTTACTTCTCCGCATCCTTGACCACCGGCCTTCAGTAGTCGTCTTCGCGATCGCATCTCTCGCAAACCGACTGTACATTTTTTCCCCTTTCCATACTATTCCATTATCGGGTTCTTTTTTCTTTATATTTGTTAGTGCTGGTGTTTTCGCCATGTCTGAATTTTTTCATCATCATCATCATCATCATCATCATCATCATCATCATTATCATCATCATCATATCATCATCATCATCATCATCATCATCATCATCATCGTCGTCGTCGTCGTCATCATCATCATCATCATCCTACATATATTTCGTGCAAACTGTAGTGGATACTGAAGAAAGACAACCACATAGAGTATGTTACGTTTATTAACTGAAAGAAATATGCCTTCTTCTCTAAATGACTAGATATCATCTGGTTCTGTATGAATAATTAATATATCGATATCATCTACTTTTAGCACACACACACACACACACACACACGACACAACACAAACACACACACACACTCACATACACATACATATATAATAGGTATACGACGTTAAAAATATATACACATCATATAGTCATTATCATACATACATACATACACACCCACATGCATATTTATAAATATGTATATAG
This sequence comes from Octopus bimaculoides, assembly GCF_046866305.1. NCBI lineage: Eukaryota > Metazoa > Mollusca > Cephalopoda > Octopoda > Octopodidae > Octopus > Octopus bimaculoides. The sequence goes on from NC_142947.1 coordinate 2,268,981, forward strand.
AATTATACTTATATAACATACACATACAAACACACACACACACACACACACACACACACACACCACACACACACACACACACACACATACATATTATATATATATATATATATATATTTTATATCTATATATTTATGTGTAGATATATGTGTATATATTTTTGTATATGTATCTATGCATACATATAAATGTATATATACATAGATGCCTACATACATGCATACATAAATACATCCACTCATTCATGCGTGCATGTATATCTGTGCGTGCGTATGTAGGAATTTCACTGAGGGTAACCGATAACTACTTATACACACACCACACACACACACACACACACACACACACATATATATATATATATATATATATAAATATATATATATATATAAATACATTCATAAGCGTGCGTATGTAGAAATTTCACTGAGGCAGCCGATAATTACTTACATATACATATAGATGTGTGTGTGTGCCTGTATATGCGCGCGCATGTATTTGTGTGTTTATGCATTTCATTGAAAGGCAGCCGATAGTTATTTATATGCGTGTGTTTCATTCAAATCACGAAAGCATTGGCCGTTCTGTAAGGACAGGTTTTTGCACAAAACTCTTTATTATAGTGATCGGTTCAGTCGCTTTTTTTTTTAACGTCCATTTTAGCTGCTCTTTCAGCCTTAGCCACTCGTTCTCGGATAACAAAGAAAAAAAACAAACAAACAAAAAACAACAACAAACAAAAAACAAAAAAATAAACAAACAAATATATAAAAATAACCTGTAGCTTGAATGTTTGCAAGAATTTCATTATAGGCTTCGATTATCGATTATTTCAAAGGAAATGTTTTGAATTAATAATCAACTTCCTAAACTCTTCACTGACGCTCTTTGTTTTTATAACTGCTTCAGTCTCTCCCTCTCTCTCTCTCTCTCTCATCTCCTCTCTCTCTCTCTCTCTCTCTCTCTCTCTCTCTCCCTCTCTCCCTCTCTCTCTCTATCTCCTCTCCCCCTCTCTCCCTCTGTCTCTCCCTCTCAGTGTTATTCTCTATTTTTTGAGACACGCATAGGATATTATATTGCTATCATTATTAACATTACTATTATTATTATTATCATTATTATTATTATTATTACTATTATTATTATTAATTTTTATTGTCCTCGTTATTATTTTTATAATTTCATCAAATTTTATTGCATTTTATTATTATTCATTTTTATTACTGTTAACACTATTATTATTATTATTATTATTATTAATATTATTATTATTATTATTATTATTATTATTATTATTATTATTATTTTTTATTATTATTATTTTGTCATTATCATCATCATGGTCAACAGTAATATTGCTACTGGATTTCTCGTGTAAAATGCGGTGCACTTAAATTTTTTTAATGAAAAAAATAAAGCAGAAATAGCGAACCAAAACAAAAAAAAAAAAACAACCAAGCAAACAAACAAAGAAAATCTTAATCGTTTCAAGTGCTTTGATGGCAAACTTTGGAAACTAGTGTAACTTCCGGAATCTGAGGAAACTGATGGTTGTCTGCGACGGCAATAATTAGTCCAAAGAAGCGTTTCTTGAAAGAGTTCGATCAGTTCAACCGCCAGGAGGAGTGGAGTAGTTAAGGTTTCGAATTCTAGCCCCATTCATCTCACATCACATCTCTCTCTCTCTCTCTCTCTCTCTGTCTCTCTCTCTGTCTCTCTCTCTCTCTCTCTCTCTCTCTCTCTCTCTCTCTCTCTCTCTCTCTCTGTGCCTGCTTGCCTGTCTATCTGTCTGAATGTCTGCCTATATAAAATATGTGCACGAGTTGTGTATAAATGAAACAAAAAGAAAAGAACTGAGAACTTAACAGACCGGAACAAATACTGCAGGAAATTTTCACAGAAACTCTGGTCCTGCAAATATAATAATAATAATAATAATAATAATAATAATAATAATAATAATAATATGATATTCAGGCGGATCGTGTAATCGAACACCGTCGACCGGATATTGTCATATTGAATAAAAGAGACAAATACTGTGAGATCATTGATGTAGCCATACCAAATGACATGAATGTTGTGAGTAAAGAGGTTGAAAAAGCTTTACCAAGTACTCCGAATTGAAAGCGGAAATGGCAAGACTGTATGGAATGCGAGAGGCTAATGTAAAAGTGACATCAGTGGTGATCGGAGCGCTGGGCTCAATCCCATTGAAATCTAAAGACTTCTTAAGGCAACTGGAAGAGTACTTGAGTTGGAGAAATATGAGATTTTGTGAGGCTTTCCTATTCAAATGGACAAGAAATTAGAAAATAATAGACCAGATATTACAATCATAAATAAGAAAAAGTAAAGTTGCTTACTTATCGATCCGTCATACCCATTTGATTCCAGGATCGCCAAGAAAGAAGAAGAAAAAAAAACAAAAACAAAAAATGCACTTCCTTAAAATTTAAAATAGGAAGAATTTGGAGCATGCGAACAGCAAAGGTGGTGCCTATAATGATTGGTGTGTTGAGAAAAGCAAGCCAAGATATAGAGAAATGACTGAGGGAGATTCAAATTAAATGCCCAGTAGAGATCCTACAGAAAGTTTGTTTCTTTGGGACAGCAAGGATTATCAGGAGGGTTCTAAGCACTTGAAAGACTGCCGAAAACTTATGGATACATAAGGTTACAGATAATAACCCACTACCCAGATAAATCCTACGAGGAATAAGACCAAACATGATCCAATAATAATAATAATAATAATAATAATAATAATAATAATAATAATAGTAATAATAATAATAATGATAATAATAATAGTAGTAGTAGTAGTTTTAGTAATAATGATGAGACTAATAATAATATAGAAACTTTTTATCTGTAAAATTTGCTAGGAATCTTTGGAGTTTTATATAACATTACGAGAACATCAAAAAGCAAACGAAATAAAAGGTAAAAAAGAAAAAAAAAGACAGGAAATTTGTTATCGAACATATCGGAATAAAAAAAAAAATTTCGATTTACCATACTAAAGAAATGAAGACAGTGGAATCTTGACGACAACCTGTACAGTTTTAACATTAACTAAAAGATAATGTTTAATGAAGTTGGAAGAGAATTTGATATTATTTGAATGTTTGAGAGAAAATTAAACGTAAAAAAAAAAAAAATGTTTTATTTCCATTAAGCATAAAGAAGGAACAGAATTGTCGTTCGCTTTTAACTTTTATTCGAAGATAACTGTAACAAGATGTTGCAAAATTGGATCTTCTGAAAATATCTAACTAGCAACGTTTAAAATCATCCATTTTTTCTTAAGGAGAACGAAATAGGCGTGTAAAAAGCAGAACTAAAATAACTAGCTTTCTTTTTTTATTACGAAAAGACGAGCGTTGTAAACCATAATATTTTTATAAAGATTCTTTGAAAGCGTAAAAAATTTTTAAAAAATTTAAAAAAGAAATAAAATTAGATACAAAGTAATTTTTTTTATCTGTAAACTTTGGAAAAGTCTTAACAATTTTATCTCTCACTCTTATAATATATATATATATATATATATATATATATATATATATATATATATATATATATATATATATATATATATATATATATATATATTATATCATGGCACCCCGTCGGTTACTACGACGAGGGTTCCAGTTGCTACGATCAACGGAACAACCTGCTCGTGAAATTAACGTGCAAATGACTGAGCACACCACAGACACGTGTACCCTTAACGTAGTTCTCGGAGAGATTCAGTGTGACACAGAGTGTGACAAGACTGGCCCCTTTGAAATACAGGTACAACGGAAACAGGAAGAAAGAACGAGAGAAAGTTGTGGTGAAAGAGTACAGCAGGGTTCGTCACTCATCCCCTGCTGGAGCCTCGTGGAGCTTTAGGTGTTTTCGCTAAATAAACACTCATAACTCCCTGTCTGGGAATCGAAACCGCGATCCTACGACCGCGAGTCCTCTTCCCCAATCACTGGGCCATTGCGCCTCCATATATACGCGCACGCGCACACACATATATATATATATACATTCGCCATGATAGATCGCTAGCCACTACACATTCTTTATTTTTTCTCCTTGTTTCTGTGTTCCT
>NC_142947.1:2275591-2280591 GCF_046866305.1 Octopus bimaculoides
ATACGAGCATACACACACATTAGCACTCGTAAGATTTATAAACACATCGGGCAATCTAAGAAGGGCAAACGCACATACAGACACCTTTGAATATATGAACAGTCATTTGCATATGCGAAGACGCACCCGAACGTACAAATACATAAGCATACACACGGACAAAGAGATCTCTGAGACTGGCTAAAACTGTACTTGTTGGTAGATTTCATAATAGATATTCTACGTGTAAATAGAAAGGATTTTAATTCTGTAGTTTATCAAATTTAAATTTTAGCGAACATGATTAAAGAATTCGTTGTCGTGGTCCTCATGGCGTGGCTGATTGGAAGTGTTAAGACTTGGAGTAAAAGATAGGCTTGTCAGTTGATCTTAACCATTTGAGCATGTCCCGTAGTGGCAGACAATATGTGCGTCTCTGATCACGAACAGGAGAAGTGGGAGAAATTCATAACCATGTGTTGAGAGGAATTCTTTGAGGGTTTGAATAACTCACCGTCTTGAAAAATGGTGTTTCGTTCACAATCCTTGAACAACCCTTATTCAAGGACCTTTCTAACGGGATTGTCTACTCGACCTGAAGAAAATTCAAACTAGGTCACAACCGCAATGTCATGCGCTGTTTAGCATGATATTAGGTCACCGTGTCACGCATGTATGATTGTGATGCATATGTTTGGTGTATCCTTATCAGACAAGTAGTCTCGATAGGCATATTAGGCTTCGTATATATGTTGCCCAGGGTCGCTTTGATGGCGTCTGCTACTCTATCCTACAAACATACAAATAAAAAATAACATCCATCCATATAAATAAATATATGTATGGATACATACATACAACTATATATATATATATATATATATATATATATATATATATATATATATATATATATATATATATATATATATATATATATATATATATACACAAACACAAATATATATTTGTGAATGTATGTATATATATGTGTGTATGTATATATATATATATATATATATATATATATATACACAAACACAAATATATATTTGTGAATGTATGTATATATATGTGTGTATGTATATATATATATATATATATATATATATATATATATATATATATACACATACACACATTATAATTGTGTTATATAATAAAATACATTCTATCATTGAATCTGTTTCTATTAAGTTTGCATCCGATCGTAAATATAGAAAGCAAATTCTAGTTGATTACATTATCCAATTGTCTCCCCCCGTGTATTTGTATTTCTATACACAAGCACACACACACACACACACACACACACACACACACACACACACACACACACACACACACACACACACACACATACACGCACACATACACATACATACACACACATATACACACACACACACTCACGAACGCACACACACACGCACGAACGCACACACACACGAGTAAACACAAACACATGTCTATATATTCTGGCATAAAGAGACAGTGACATATAATATAATCAGTCATCTTGATTTGCTTTCCATATCGATCGAACGTAAAGTTAATAGGAGCAGCAGACACCTGCTTCATTCAGCAAAACCGCCGATACTCTCAACTACTACTACTACTACTACTACTACTACTACTACTACTACTCCTCCTCCTCCTCCTCCTCCTCCTCCTCCTCCTCCTCCTACTACTACTACTTCTACTGCCATCATAGCATGATCACTGTCGTTGTCGTTTCTTTTGTCGCCATCATTGATAATTCGACATCTATCTATCTATCTATCTATCTATCTATCTATCTATCTATCTATCTATCTATCTATCTATCTATCTGTCTGTCTATCTATCTAATCTATCTATCTATCTATCTATCTATCTATCTATCTATCTATCTATCTATCTATCTATCTATCTATCTATCTATTCATCCATCCATTCATCTCTCTGTATCTCTCGGTTTCTCTTTCTTTACCCCTCTATCCACCCTCTGCCTATTTATTTTGCACAAACCAAAAATATTATTTATCAGTGACCTCCCCCCCCCCAACTCCTATATACATTCCCGCCTCACAACGCACACATCTTCCTATCATCACATATTTTCGTTATCTTCACCACGACATGGCGGACAGTGAAATACTTTTAGACAAATATACCAATCAGCATGCGTGGCAGCAGTTCACGAATTTTACTTTATTTCGAGCCGTTCAGCCAGTGATAGAATTATAATGCTATTTTTCATAGTTTCTATTGAAACGATTCTGTTGTCTGTTAGTAAGGCCTGGACAATAGCAGAAACGTTAGCAAAAGCGATAAACGCTGGACATAGCTTTCTTTCAATCTTTGTACTGGGAGCTCATTTTCTCAAAAGAATAAACAATGAAATGCTAATTGTATGAACGCAGACTTTTTCAGCTGATAGCATTTTACGGTTAAAAAGATTAATTTTGGTTAGACGTGCTTTGAAAAGACCAGCTATACAACTGAACATTGTTTTGAGTCATAAAAATTAAATTGTTTTAATGTATTGGATGAGTTTTGCGAAAGACATATATGATTTCCAAATGCGGCTGTGGGTTTAGCTCTGTGATAAAGAGACAGAGTACGCTCAGTAAGGAAACTGTGAGAAGACTAAATGAAATCGAGCTGAGAGACTTAACTCATTGGCGCGAATATGGATAACAAAGATGAATAAATAACGATAGGTGAAATAAATATCAGAGATGCTTTACCCCAGGCAGAACCCTCAGGGACTACTTAGAGATTTTGCAAGCCCTTCTAAATACATTGCAATGCTGGATACCTTTCCGTATCGTCAGCAGGTATCTCAGAGTTGCAAGCGTTTCGACCCTTACGCTGCACACTTCACCTGAGTGGTGCAGTGGGGACAAAGCTAGTCCTCACTACGGAAAAATTCCACTTGCAACCTCTTATCAACTGTAGCCATCTTGAGTTAGAGAGAATTAGTGCTAAAATAATTGTCTAGGGTCAATTTGTTCGACTAAACCCTTCAAGACGGTGCTCCAGCATGGCCGCAGTCCAATGACTGAAACAAGTAAAAGATGAAAGATAAACCATATCCGATAAATTGTTGATTTATTGAAAATATTTTTACTTCGATTCAACAAATTCCTTGCGACAATTAAGACCAAATCCAAGTGAAAACAGGAAATAAGCTAAAAAATGAAGAATTCTCCAACACTGATAAAGAATTAAGGAAAACATGGTCTGATATTCTGGATGCAAGGGGCCAACGGTTGAGAGAAGAGATATATTAAGGGAATATCGGAAAGGCGATTCTCATTGGTCGATGTAGATCACCTGATTGTTATTGTTTCAGTCACCGGAAGACAATATGGCTGCTATTGACTATCTCATAAATATGTCCCTTCTTTACAGTCGAGCATACGCAAAAGAGCTTCATACAGAACACATTTATGAACTCAGAGTAGCAACGGAATGAATCAAAGCAATATTCAAGCGGACAAGCGGTCTATTTTTAAAAGACATAACCATCTTAACAACAATCCACTTCCCTTGTTGATTTTACACTTGGAGGCGACCTTTGAACACAAATCCCAGATCATGACCTGTCTTTGACCTTTAACCCTATAGAAATCGAACCTATGTTCACAGTCATGCTTCATTGAACTCAAACCAGAATATAAAACCAATCATTAATTCCTTACATTTAATATAATTAATCGAAGCAAAGGAGAGTTCTCCAGCTTGAAATAAACAGACACCTACCCAACCAGAACAGCGTTTTTCTTCCCCCTCCCCCATATTCCTTTTCTCTACCACATAAAACACGTTCACCTTGTTGTTGCTGTTGTTGTTGCTTTCGTTCAGTTCTTATTCTCCTCCTTATTCCTATCCATCTTCCTTTGCTTCGCAACGCCGTATTTCTGTTCACTCGATCAAATTATTGACGAAGATGTCTGTTTATTTGCACCCCCAACCCGCCATCACCGAAAAAACGCATTATTAAACCACACCGACTTTGAAACCAATATGCTCCGCCCACAAAATGAATCAAAATATATATAAGTTTTGAAAAAAAAACCCAAGGAAGTCTTACATTCTGACGAAAGTAACTGAACCGAAACTTTCAAGTCGCTGTTAATCTTTTCCTGTTTAAAATAATACACACACACACACACACACACACACACACACACACACACACACACACACACACACACACACACACACACACACACACACACACACACACACACACACACACACACACACAATGCAGTATACCAGCGTATTTGTACATTAATCTTCAACTTGTAATTTTCGAAAATAAGACAGATAGGAGAGAGATAGAGATAGATAGATAGATAGAGAGAGAGAGAAGAGGGTTATGGGGAAAGAGAAGAACGGGGGGGGGAGAGGGTTTGGAGATTGAATAAAAAGAGTTAGGGAGGGAAGAGAGAAAGAGAGAGAGTAAAGCGAGAGCGATGTGTAAATTAAAAATGAAGGACAGGGTGAAAGCAGGCTTGCAAAATTACGAGAACGAGATTAAGAGAGAACCAGATTAAGAGAGAACGAGATTTTAAAAGGAAGAGGGTAAGGTTTAATTATTTGCCCTTCAATTTAAAACATAGAATGGAGGGACGTAATTACTATATTAATGATAGTATGATGGAGAATCTCATTTACATTCGGAGTATGTCTCAAACTGTATTTGGGAGTTAATCGGAATCAGAACAGAACATTGGCGCGTGCATGGCCGTGTAGTAAGGAGTTTGCTTCGTAATCACATGGTGACGAGTTCAGAACCTTCCGTAAGAGTCTTCTACTATAGTCTCAAGCTGAACGTTTATATATATATATATATATATATATATATATATATATATATATATATATATATATATATATATATATATATATATATATATATATATACGTATATATATATATATATATATATATATATATATATATATATATATATATATATGCTGGTAAATGGGACGAATAAACAAATATACTATATACAAGGTGCA
>NC_142947.1:2283091-2288091 GCF_046866305.1 Octopus bimaculoides
TGCACGTAGATATCTTTATTGCTATATTTGTGCATATGTCTAGAGGTCTGTTTATATATATATGTGTGTTTGTGTATATACATGTATATATATGTGTATTTATATTCATATATATATACATATATATGTATATATAGATATAAATATTTATATTCATTCACAAATACACACAACACGAAAACATGCAAATAAAAATACTGAGAAATACAAAGGGAACAATATACGTTTGTCTGTCTGTCTGTATATACATACATATATATGTGTGTGTGTATATATATGTATATATATATGCATATATATATGTGTATTTCTATTCATATATATATATACATATATATGTATATGTATACAAGTATATATATGTATATATGTATATACATATTTGTATCTAAATGTTTATATATATACAGTCACATATTATTATTACACTAGTGTTTTTTCTTTGTGTGTGTGTATGTAGATATATATGCATATGTACGTATTTTTCCGTGTGTGTTTCGCGTTGAAACAAGGTCAAGAAACCTATCAACTGTTTGTGTATGATTTAGAATTTGAGGTTGTAACCTTTATATTGATTGGAAGAGAAACGAAAACAACTAAACAATTCCATCCGGGGCTTCCCCTTGTAATACAGAAAAAAACACCGGTCCTATTAAAAAACGAACACGTTTTGCTCCGTGCTTGTATGCGTGTATATATATATATATATATATATATATATATATATATATATACGCATCTGTATATATAAATATATGTTGTATATGTATATATGTATATATATATAAATATACATACACTTACATACATATATGCATGTATATGTATGTATATACATATATATACTCATACAATATGTATCGAGTTATATATATATATATATATATATATATATATATATATATGTATACATACATGTGTACATATATATAGTATATATAGTGCGTGTTTGTGCATGTGCATCGAATTTATTTATAAGTACAGAAACAGACACACACATATATATATACACATACAGATATATCTATGTATGTATATTGATTTGTGTGTGTGCATGTATGTATATAAATGTATACATGTTTATATGTTTGTGTTTGTGTTTATGAATGAGTGATTTGTAACGACTGCCATCGCTAGCAAACAATTGATTTAGTCCGTCTAATCTCCCCCCTCCCCCCGTCCTTGCCATTCCAATCCGCCTTCACAATCTCTCCGAACATTTGAACCAACTCACGTTCTTCCGAAATTGAAATCTCTTGGCAAAACAGTAAAAGTCAAGAAATTCTCGCAAAATCTTCATCTCAAGTACAAATAAAGTATCTATCTATCTATCTATCTATCTATCTATCTATCTATCTAGATCGTTAGGTAGATAGCTCTCTGTCTGTTCGTCTGTATGTGTATACATATATATACACATACATACAAATATATATACATACATACATACATACATACATATATATATATATATATATATATATATATATATATATATATATATATATATATATATATATTTTTTTTTTTTTAATATATATATATATATATAATATATATATCTTGACTTGGGAATGTGAAAAATAACAAAAACACTAAAAATAACATGCATAAACGCCAAAGAAATCGAACGTAAAAGCACAAAAACATGACAAAAACATGACAAAAACATGACAGGAACAAAAAAAGAACATCATAATATCGTTTGTTAGTGATTCGTGTTATTTGTAACTTGAACTTGATTGAGAATATTCTCAATAGCGAGTTGATGTACGGTTTGCTCTCTTGAATAATGAAAGATAAAAATAAAGGACGTGATTAACAACTAAAAATGTAGAAGAAAATTTTTTTAAAATCCTCCAAAATCTACATCGTCTCATCCGCCAAAAACTAAAAAAAAACAACAAAAAAACAGGATATGGAGTAAATAATGATTGAATACATAAATAAAAATATAGGGAAACGTTTTGAAGCAAAATTATTAGTATCAGTGGTCATCGGAGCAGTATAATTTTTTATTCATTTTGAAGCAGATACAGAGTAAGGTTCAAGCGCAATCAAAACCACATATTCTAATATATGTTTTACAGCAATTGTTCTAAAAATGTATAATTGAATTTATAAAATACGGTGAACTGGCACAGTCGTTAGCGTATCGGACAACATGCTTAGCAGAATATCTTCCGACTTTTTACGTTCTCATTTCAAATTTCACCGAGGTCGATTTCACTTTTCATCCTCTTCGGAGGTCAATGAATTAAGTACAAGTCGAAGATGTCGTCGCTGTAAACGTCCAGCCGCCTTTCCTGAATTTCAAATCTCCTTGTTCCCATAGAATTATTGAATTTAAAGAAGGACAGAGTGTATATATATATATATCATGACCGCAGCCACTTGGCTGAAACACATAAATAAATAAATAAATAAATATATATATATATATATATATATATATATATAGATAGATAGATAGATAGATACATATATATATATTCATATTCATATTCATACTAATATAGATATAAATTGCGCCATTGAGGCTATAAGACGTTGCATGACCACATGTCATTTAGCGGTTCGGCAAAAAACACCGATAGAACAAGTCCTGGGCTTACAAAGAATAAGTACTGGGATCGATTTGCTCGACTAAAGGCGGTGCTCCAGCATGGCCGCAGTCAAATGACTGAAACAAATAAAAGAATAAAAGAATGAAAGAATATGTACACTGTTGCACTTAGTTCTTTTCTACAACGCGTGCGAAGCAGGCAAGTGGTAGGGTGGTCGCGACTGGAAAGGCTTTGACTATATTTTTGCTAGATCAGAATAGATTGGAGGAAATACATCATTTAGGAAGAAATACATCACTTGTTTTTTTTTTTTTTTTACATATTTTTATGTAAATTGCACGTGTTTTTACGTCCATTTTTACGTGTTTTTAAGTTTTTTAAAACGACTTTTGATGCCATTCTAACTCTCTTTCGAATAAATTTTACGATGTATAGCAACATTTTATGAACGAAGAATAGCAATTAAACCGCCTTATCTGTTAAAATGTCTGTCTACAGCGTTTTAGGCCCATAAATATATCGATTTTTATTTTATATCTAAAGCATTATCTTTGAATGAAACGCAACAAAATTTGAACATTTAGAAAAAACCTTGAAGTCTAAGACTTTATAAACAAGGCTAAACGCATTGTGTTGTTGTTTTTACTCCAACAGAAACATTAGCTACATGAGCAGATCTGCTGGAAATAGCAGTAAAATTTATTGAAATTGCACCGACTATCATAAGAAAAGGGGTAGGCGTATTGACCCTTTTGATATCAACTCGCCTGAGACCACCCCTGCTTATATGATGCAAGTTCCTTATTTTGACCCATTTGCAATTTAAACTAGCCATATCCAGTCAAAATATTCTTCCTCTTTAATGCTAAATCCGACCAGATCTGACTTCTTACACCTACCCTACAATGTCATTCTAAAAATACACATTCACATCATTAAAATCTCAAAGCTACGAGGCAAAGTCGACCGCGGCGGAATTTGAACTCAGAACGTTAAGATAGGCAAAATGCCGCTAAGCATTTTTCTCGGCGTGCTAACCATTCTGCCAGCTCACCGCCTTTAGGTACTTTCTAATAACATATGATGGTTTGACTGGAATAGATTTTGGTTAGAGGTGTCCTCGACAGGACCTTATTTGGGGTTCAAAGAACAATAGCAGATTGAGAGGAGCCTCATATTCTAACCAAAACGCCTCTATACAGTCCCACGATCTGCGAGAAACAACAGTTCATAGCTGTCTTGGTCCACTTTTTATTGTCTTTTAAAAAGGGCAGGACACATCGGAAAATGAAGTCCGTTCTAAATACTCTGCTTGAATAAATGGCGAGATTATGATAGGTGGGGTGTCTTTTGATTATAGTTCTGCGCTAATATTGGTAATCTGTAAGGCGGCGAGCTGGCAGAGTGGTTAGCACGCCGGGTGAAATGCTTAACGGTATTTCGTCTGTCTTTACGTTCTGAGTTCAAATTTCGCCGAGGTCGATTTTGCCTTTCATCCTTTCGGTGTCGATAAATTAAGTACCAGTTGCGTATTGGGGTCGATCCAATCGACTGGCCCCTTTCCCCAAAATTTCGGGCCTTTTGCCTAGAACAGAAAAAATAATATTGCTAAGCTGTGACTACAAATCAACAACAACGACAACAATAACAACAGGAGTAGCAGCAGCAGCAGGAATAACAATAACAAAGCAACAACAAAAAGAGTCACGAGAATAACAACAACAACAACAACAACAGCAACGACAATAAAATAGTCTAAAGGAATTACAGAAAAATTTGACCAGTCGATATGATACTGAATTGATGAGAAAAATCAATAATGAACAAAATCCCCGAGTCACATAATCAATAACCAATCAATGAATATTTTATCCTTTTAATTATTGAACTGTGATTGCAAAATACAGTTAGGAATAAATTCCCTTGAAATGGAACGAGAAAATCGGGTGAATATTTTGCAACACACGGCATGACAATATATAAGAGAGTAGGAAGTTATAGAGGGCGCTTCCAAGCAATAGTTGCCTCATTTGCTAGAAATAGCAGCACGTATGTCGTCTGCATATCATCACCGTTTGGCTCCACAGACAGTCATATTAGGTAATGTTGTAATGGAGTCAACTATGTGCAGTGTCTAGAAAACAAAAATCAAACTGCATGAAAGTGATGTATTTGCATCTTCTGCCTTTTCTTCCTCTCTCGACTTTTTTCTCTTTCCGACGAAGAACCAAGCTCGAAACGTCATTTCCGCTCTTATTTTTTTCCATTTAAATCTTTCACTGAACGTCAATCGAATGTATTCACTGTGATGTCAAACTGACTTTTGGTTTTGTTCTTGTATTTTATTTTTGAATTTCTTATATATATATATATATATATATATATATATATATATATATGTACCCACTTAACGGATTATAGTCGAAGAAATGG
>NC_142947.1:2293091-2295591 GCF_046866305.1 Octopus bimaculoides
AAGGTTAGACAAAATACGGAGTCAGCTTAGAATTTTAGTGAGAAGAAAAGTGTCTTGACATTTCGAACATTAGTCCCTTATCATTTATTAAAAGCGTTTGTCACTCTCTTGCTATTTTGTTATAGCACGTGCACGCATATCAACACCATCTTGCACGTATTCTTCTCGTCCTGTCTGTTTCCTCTATATTTTAAATTTCATACTACTACTACTACTACTACTACTACTACTACTACTACTACTACTACTAATAACATCGAAAAATACCTTAGGAATGAGAACCCAGGATCGAAATTTCCCCAAGACAGGAGGCTGGAGGGTACATCAGCCGAAACGCTGTGTTAACAAGAAACAAGACGAGGACAAATATCCGTCAAATGTAAATAATGTAAATACTGTAAATAATGTACATAATTCCTCATCTCTTAAGTATAGAACTGGAGCTGATTGCTGATCATTGCTGATATCTGCCAACCGCCCTTCCGATAATCGAACTCACAACTTTAAGACCGCGAAGCCAACGCTATAATCCCTGTGCCACGCTAGTTCAGTCTCGCTAGATAGCGACTATACAATGGCTTGCTTTAACATTGCTGATTAGCCATATTTTCATAGTCTTTATTTCATTAGCCGTATTTTCGAACCCCTTATTTCCTTCTATAATTCATCATCGTTAGTTTGCATTTTCCCTCTTCTCTTTATTAAAAAATGCTATTCTTATCCTCGTATTTATCAGTTTCTTGGTAATCTCAACGCAATATCTAATTGCTTCTTTATCTCTGGAAAACAGTTGCCTTTTTTAGGGACTTTTGGAGAGGGGGTGTAATGATAGTAGTGGAGAGGGGTATTCTAGTGTTCCCTAATTAATTTGTGAAAATAAGGAGAAAAAAATGGGAACCTTTCCCAATATTTATTTTCCAATTCTTCTGAAGTAATTACTGTAAAGTAATTTTCTACGAGTGTGATTTCGCTCTGTTCTTTCGTGCTTCGTAATAATAATAATAATGATAATAATAATAATAATAATAATGATAATAATAATAATAATAATAATAATAATAATAATAATAATAATAATAATAATAATAATGATAATGATAGTAATAATAATAACTACGATGATGATGATGATGATGATGATGATAAGTGGTGGTGATGATGGTGATGATGATAATAATAATAATTATAATTATAATAATAATAATGATATTAATAATAATAATGATGATGATGGTAATGATGATGATGATGATGATGATGATGATGATGATGATGATGATGATGATGATGATGATGATAATAATAATAATGACAGCGACGATGATGATGATGATGATGATGATAATAATAATAATAAAATGATAAACAACGCAGCAGTGAGAACAAAATGTTTGCAATCAGCAATCGCTTTCAAGATATGACCCGTACACTTCACGCCTGCGCACTCTTACACACACAATCATACACAAATGCACAACACGTTTAATCACACGCTTATAGACGAACTAACAACACATACGCGCACATATATCTACACATAAAACACGAGAAGATACACATACACAACAATGTTACACAGATGCATATACATGCGGATCTGAAAACGTCACCACATAAGCGCACAAATACATTTCGCCTGCGCACGCACATATGTACGCTGCATGCATGCCTATCTATCTATCTGTCTATCTATCTATCTATCTATCTATCTATATATCTATCTATCTATCTATCAATACTTACATACACACGTAGATATTACATATATGCAAGCATACACGCATGCATAGATATATGTGTATACACACATACACAATATCCCGCTTACAGATAAAACACACACTACACGAAACACAAGGGGACACACACACACACAAACACACACATACACACATAACAAACCGGACCTAGTGCTGGTGGACAAGGTGCACCCCATGTGCTATATAATTCATGTTGCGCGCCCTTTTGACCTATGAATCGTCAGGAAGACAGGTGAGAAGATAGACATATACACAATACTCTAAGCATAGAAAATGAAGAAGGGAAAGATAGTGCGAATTATTGTTGGGTCCTTTGGGGACAGTATCAGAACGCATCAAGAGGTATATAAAAGGGAATGGCAAAAGAGAGCTCAGTAGAGCTGTTGCAAAAATGTTTACCTTGTTGGTACGGCCAGAATAATCAGGAACGTATTAGACACATAAAAGGGCTGCAGGCAGGGAGCGCGCTACGCATGTAAGACTCTAGGAGTTCCAACAAAACCCGAGTTAAAACAACAACAACAACAACAACAATAATAACCCTTTATATTATAGGCACAAGGTTCTGAATTTTTGGGTGAAGGGGCCAGTCGATTAGATCGACTCCAGTACGCAATTGGTGCTTAATTTATCCACCCCAAGACAATGAAGACACCAGCAGCAGTAACAACAACAACAACAAAAAAAGACAAGAACAGCAGCAGCAGCAACAGCAGCAGCAGCAACAGCAGCAAAACAAC